>NC_040011.1:13799622-13841984 GCF_000972845.2 Larimichthys crocea | reverse complement strand
GTGTGTGTGTGTGTGTGTGTCTGTGTCTGTGTGTGTGTGAGGGGGATAGAAAGAGGGCAAACATCTGCTTGTATCACGCACATTAATTTGCCCAGGTATTTTTATGTTTTATTATTATTTTTTATTATAATTTTGCAAGTATACAATTTGTTGGTACATGCATGTGCACCTTTTACAAAACAGTAAATTTGGCATCCAATCTAGCATTTTTTTTGGTTCCACAGCCACTAAAAAAAGACATGCCTGACATTTTACAGTAATCCAAAAGAGTACACATTCACCAATTTAATGAAGTTTCAGTGTTCCGAAATATACCAAAACCTTCAGAGAGTCTCATTTCAGTTGTAACTATCAAAGTCACAATGAGATTTCATGTATTTCTAACATCTATACCGATATTATAAATATAATTCCAAATTATTACAAGTGTGAGTGATGCTTGTATTTTTACAATGTTATAAGAAATGGGGAGAAAACCATGTCATGTCATTTATCTCATGAGCATCAATGGGAAATGCAGCCACCCTTCTTTGGTCGATGCAGCCACCCTTCTTGTGAGACCACAGATACGTGAATATTATCATACAGACTACTTTACGGAAATAGTTCTCTAATGTTTGACAGTTTGGTAACTTGCCGGACAGCCCTATAAATCCCTTCCTACTTAGAGATTTTCATTATAAGCCCTGTGATGAACTGACAACTTGTGCAGAGTGTACCCTGCCTCTGGCCTAATGGCAGCTGCTATTGGTTCCAGCTACCTGCGGCCACGATGAATGAATATTCAATATGACATTTTGGTAAATAAAAACTCCTAAAACAACATTGATACCCACAGTCAGTGTTGGCTACTGGTCATCTTGCAGTAAACATGAAAACGGATTAGCTGTAATGACAAGTCACCTGTCATGTGACAGTTAGATCGGTCATGGAAGCAGACCTTTGATGGATCACCATGGCATTCATCAAAGTTGTGTTTACGGTACATGGCAAAGGAAAAACGTCTTCCTGTGAAGTGTAGCGAGCTAATACTGTATCTTCAGCTGATTGAACCATTCATGATGCAGCTTCTTTGGTCTTTCCAATGCTGTCAAACATCTGGTTAAGCCAGTCATGCCATTGAACAGCAAGTACAAAGAGTTTGCTTTGGAGCATGACTTGAAACTTTTGGCTGTGTGGAACTAGATTTAGTGCTCTCGCTTGTATGAAATCAAAGGACCGGTCCAAACTAGATGTGACTACAATGAGAAATGACGGCCATCGTATTGTGTCAACTTCAGGGCTCTGAAGTCATGCAAATAAGAATTTTCTTTCATAACTTTTTATGAAAATCCCTGTCATCGGCTTGTCTTTATTTTATTCAGCGAGAGATGCAATAATTCTGTCCAGAGCTACGTTACACTTCATTTAACCTCATGGTCTGTTGAAGATATGACTTTGATGGGTAGCTCAGAAAGTTTCCTGGTTTGAAAATCCCAATGCGAGTTTGTTTACTGACGAGAAGAAGTTTCATGTTGATGTCTGAGTGAAGGTGTTTGCTGTCAGTGATCTGTTGTGCAGCCTCCTTTTTAAATGCAAATTCTTAAAAAAACCTGCCAACAAATAAGCAAAGGAAAAAAAAGGCAGGTATTGTGAGGGAAAGATTCGCTGCCTGCAAACACAATATTTTCTGTCATTGTTACAACGCACAGCCCAAACGTTACAACCAGGTGCTCTGAGTGCAGTTGTGAAAAGGTCAGTTGAAACAATAAACATGCTCCTATTTTTTTTCCTCATGTCTCAGCATTTACTGCACAAAGAAAGAAAAGTTTTTTGAACCTCAAGTCCACGAACGGAGCTGCTCGAGAGCTGTGTGGTGAGAACTTTTCTGCACACTCAAGGCTAAAGTCTCTCACAATCATCACTTACAGTACGGTATACATACGGTATGTGTGTTATCGACCTTGACAGACCTATGTTTGACAAATGCCTGCTTCATATGCAGCCAAGAAGTAACTATCCACTTCACTTCAGTTGATGTTGTGATGGAACAAAGGCTGAATCACTGATTGTTTGAATCTAGCAGCAGAACTGTGAAGTGAAGCCAGTGCGTAAGAAAAACTGCAGTTCCTCAAACGTCCACTTGAGGCTGGCTCCAGAATGAGTCAGTCTCCATAAGCCCCCATGTTAAAATACCAGACTTCGTAGCAGAAATAAACAAGTTTACAGCTTGGTACAAGAAACTGTTGATTTTTAATAGAACTCAACATATATTGAGGCTTAAAGTTAGAGTATATATAATTAACAGCGTGGCCACTTGGGGTGGATGACGTTACAGGTGGCTTCATTCAGCCTGCCTCAGCTCCACCCACGCTCCATGTCTTTACCCATACAGTATTTGAACTCACTCCCAGTAACAGCTCTCAACAAACCTATGGGTGACCTCACAGATATGACGTCCAAGTTTTATACCGTCAATGGTTTGAATCTCTATACTGTCAGAGCAGAGGCTGGCGTTTAACCTTTACCTGCGAGCAGAAAAGTATTGACACACTTAGTTACACAGTGTGTGTGTGTGTGTGTGTGTGTGTGTGTGTGTGTGTGTGTGTGTGTGTGTGTGTGTGACAATAATTGATCTCTGACTTCAACTTGTGTATAATGATCGGCCATTAATCAGTAACGGTTGATGAAATATCTGGTGATCAATCCTGAAGGTGTACAATACATTTTTCAATCGGCCATAGTGTGAAAAAGGCCTCCGGTATAATACACACTGTGATTTATGATGGTGCTGAAAAGGTATGTGATTTAAATTAGCGCTCGCTTCTTAATTACAGTAGTACTATGTCTTCTTCTTCAGTTGGCCAGTCAGTGAGCTGCTCTCTCTCTCTCTCTTTCTCTCTCCCACACACCCACACAGAATATGAATATGATGCAAAATAGCAAATAAGTACACGAACCGAACAAGAATTGATTTAGCAGGAAATCGGTTAAAATATCAGACTTTAATTTAATAATTCTGGTGTTTTCTGTCACTGAGTTTAAACACAGCAGTGATTAATCTGATAATAAGATTCCAATAACCCTGTTTCAGGTGACCCTGTATTGCACTGCCACCTACACAGTGATTCATGGTACAGAAAATGTGGGAATTATCAGTATTTCATGTGATATTTAACCAAGACGCTCTATTTGCATTAATAAACCTGTGCACATGCACACTACTTTATTGACTTATACTGTACATTGACGATGTGCGGTCAGGTTTTCATTAGTATTGTGTCAACATACAACAACCATATTAAATGTCTCCTGTGGAGTTTTTGATCACTAGTAGCGCTGTGGAGCAATGTTTTTTTTACTGGGTTACGTTATACACACTTTTTCTCTCCTGTTGCACTATTGCACTGACTGACAGTGTGAGAAGAAATGTCGGAATGAAAAAGCATAAAAAAAATCACACACAACTGCAAAAAAAAAAAAATGCAGTTCCTTTAATGGCCACAAGAGGCTGGCTCCAAAAGTGAGTCAATCCTTATAAGCCACTATAGTAAAATGCCTCATGACAACTGTACTCAGGGTAACTCATATGTTTAAATAACATTAAGGTTTAAAGTTATGCATAACTGGTAACTAAATATTGTCATAATTGGATTAACCAGGAGGCGTCACTACTATATACTAATATACCATGTCCATTTTTATTCATACAGTCTATAATCTGTTGCTGAGAAGCACTCCAATCGGGGGACGAGGAAAAAATCCATCATCCATTCATTTTAAATGGTTTGTATTGACTTTAATAGAACTCTCTGCCTGGCATGGATTTGGAAGTGGAAGCGATGAAGAATATTGTCCAGCATCTGTTAAAGTTCTCCCATCGGTCAAACATGTGTTTTGCTTTTCTACATATGTTTAATGGGGCTAAGTCTCTCTGTGCTTATAAATACTGTACCATATTTCAGAAGCATTAATAATTATATTTTCAGGGAAGCGGGAGACATTTTGTGTTTGACTTATGCATATAAATTCAGCTTTTTTTTTTTTTTAAGGAAGAGAAGCGCTAGTTAAAACATGCCTGCGAGACATTTAAGTTTGTAGCTTCTTATCAGCATTCTACCTGCGACAAAATGAACTTTTTGAGTGATTGAAATGTTTGGGTTAGCTTTTTAATTAATGCATCCTCTGCTGTCAGAATGTGGCTTAGGAGCAGATAAACGTGTAGCTGCGGTCAAGAGAGATTCCACAAAACACAGTGTTAGTGCAAGAGTTTAACAGAACGAGCAGTTCCCAACAGGAACGGTGGAGTCACATCCACCACAGTGTTCAAAATCTGACCCTGCAAAAAGTGTCATAAGGTTAGTTTAAACTCACCCAAAGAAGACGACTTTGGTGACCACATGTAGTGCATGTCTGTCCTATAATCCATATAGGAAGCTAAAAAACTGCTCCAACACGTGCATGCCGGCACAAATTGTATCTCTGCTATGTGGGTCTATAAGTAAAAGAGATAGACAGACAGGGGGGAGAAGCAGCTTAATGTATTGATTCTGTGTTTGCACGTGGATTAGTGAATGACTCTGTGTCCTTGTATGTGAATGAGGGGGCGATAAATTCATTTATTTCAGCCGTCAGTGACGACAGGCTGGTGGGAGGGAAATTAAAAACCACTGCATCAGGTAAACACAGAGAGCGTTTCAGTTATGACGTGTGTGTGCGTGTGTGTGTGTGTGTGTGTGTGTGTGTGTGTGTGTGTGTGTGTGTGTGTGTGTCTGTGTGTGTCTGTGTGTGTGTGTCGGTCCCTTCTTGTATGTATTTGCGTGTGCGTGCCCCAGATAAATTAAAAACTCCTCCCCTGCCTCCCAAACAGATTAAATATGAGCAGAAGTAATTAGTATTTTTGGTACCAAAACAATACAAACGCAAACATAAATCTCTACTGCTTAGGAGAATATTACATCGGGCTTCATAACTCACGGAGAGCTTAAAAAACATTTATATAAAAAGTAATTATGCAAAGGTAATAAGTATTTTTCTCCAGGCTTTCCGGTGTTTGTTCCACTTTAGTGACATTTTGAGATGTGATACATCTGATGTGAGTTTTTTTTGTGTCCTGTGAAGTAGCTGTGCAATCGCACGTCGTTATTTTAAGATATACTGTATTTTGTTCTGCTGTTGTATTAATTTAAGTCAGCGTTAAAGGGCTAAAATAAAGATGTAATGTAAGCAAGCAAAATTAAAAGCAGGATTATGTAACGTTCTTACAGTACACTCTCTAAAACCAAGAAAAGCAGCTGGTGGTCTTCCTGTTTGTTTGACCCCCTGTCCCCTGCATGCTGTTTAGGATCCACCTCCACCCCCAGACCTGTTTCAAGATATATAAAGATGATTTGAAAAGTAAAATACACAAAAACTGTTCATTTTAAAAAGTTAAAGTACAGAACACCTTACTGTGTAGTCAACTCTCAGTGTATTTGCATTATGTACGATCCATATTGGACCATGACTGGTTTCCAAGGTAGTTGTGATCATTACATCATCCCTCTCCATGCATCCCTGCCCCTCCCACTGAAGCTGCAAGGAAAGAGGAATCAATGACAAATAGTTCTTTGAGAAATGAGATCTGCCATCTGAAAGAAGCACAGCTGGAGCAGGTGTCAGTCTGCAGGCGTCAGTTTCACAACATCTGCAAATTAATAAAAAGCTGCATTCTGCATATATACTGTGTACACATAAGTGAAACGATAAATAGTCTTCAGTGTTCAGGCGTTAAGTTTTATTTCTCAACTATCTGCACATGTATTTATTGATATTGAAATCCAATAATCAAGGTTATGATTCAACTTTTTTTACAAGCCATAAAAATGTTCCATTTGTTTCAGGGAAAGTGGAAATTATGGGAAAATATCTCTCATGAAACTACTTTCTATCTGATTTGCAGCCTCACGTTTGCATGGATGGGTAATTAAAATGTGTTTAATGCTGAATCACCTCCTCCCCTTGACTCTAATATTATCCGAGACACAAATTAAAATGTTAAATAACTGTTCACGAAGAGAAAAAAAACATCTCTAATGAATGGAGAAAGTTCCTGTATCGGGCATTAAGTCGCGATTGACTTCATTAGGGTTAGAACAAAGTTAAGTGCTTTCAGTTGCCTAAATGCAGCGGTCGAAACTTAATTATGAATTTAGAAGTCACAGGTAGAAATTGCACATTAAAAAAAATATGTTTTAATGACCAGTGCAGCCCTACATCTCTCTCAAAATGCACGTTATAGGAGTCAGGACATTAGAACTCCTGGTTTCCTCATTCTCGCTGCACTCTGAGGCTTTGGCACCCCGCCCTGCACTTGCTGGTGTGAAACTTTGTTCGACACTCGTTCACAACCCTCCACGCGCGATGGAGAGGCCTCTTAGCTAATGCATTTCAACATGGCCACTTGACTGCCTCTGCATTTTGGGTTCAAATGACTTTGCATTGTGCAATGCCATTGTCCAGCTGCCCATTACCCAGCATTCCAGATCATCTCCAAACAGATCAAACCACCTCCTACAGCTCGTTTTAGTAGTAAAGGTGTTTCTTTTGTAGTTAGATGCGAAGAAACGTGCAGCGCCAGAGCAAAGTGTATCATTTACTTATTTTTTTTCTACACACAGAGCAGACTAAAGTGGCAGCATATGGATGCGGCTATTTGACTTCCTCTGCATTTTAATTAGAGGAGGAACTGGAGCAGAACACTCATAACTCACCTGTCATCTCAGTGTTTTCACACGTCCAGCTCACTGTATGTACCAGAATAGTGTTCAACCTTTTTAGAGGTGCAGTCTTTTGCAGATGCAGTCCATCTATCTACGTATACACGCATGTGCTGTCTTCTAAAAATGTTTGAAACTTCTCTTTCAAGGCATTTATATCCAAGGACATAATATTATGACTCCACCCGTCACCACCAAACGCTCCTATGAGAGTTCCGCACAATGGGTGAATTGACAGTAAACTGATCCTGGACTGGCCTGTTTGTTCAAAGAAGTTGCCAAAACAAGACCCAAGGCAACATTTGCTTCTCCTGGATGAACACAGTATCACAGCAGTGACCTTCTAAAGTCAATGGAAGAGAACAATATGCATGTCTTGTGTTACAGTACCCAGGGTGTGCTTCTGCTTGGCTGTAAGAGGAAAGTGGCCTGGATTAATTAGGCACACATTTATCTGTTTTGAGCCCCCCACAGTGCTTAACTTTGCTAACTGTTTGCTTTTGTCGCTTGCTTGACAGTAGCTGTTGGGCTTTAGCGGGTGGCAGGCTGATTCCCCACTGGAATCCCTTCACTGATCACAAGGAAACTAACAGACTGATTTGGGAATTGGCTATATTTGACTCGCAGCTAACTTGTTGCAGTACTGTGTTGTATTTCGTAGTTTTAGTCCTAATTTCAAAAGAGAAATATTGTTAAAATCCTTGGGGTGAATTTTCCCTCAGTACCGACAAACCCAACTCTATCCACACAGTCACAGCACATTTACTACCAAATGGTTTGAATGTTGTAAACTCAGACCTCCACTAACCCAGACACAAGCATGTGCACGATAAAAAGAAACAGATCGATAAGTGAGTCAGAATTAAAACTGCATTAGAGGTACACACACACACAGTACCTTAAATGCAGAGGCACACGAGATGCTCTGTGTGAAAAGCTGTACCAACTGTGGAGTGATTTAAATAGATGTTTCTGAACTCCCAGTAGGTTTTTTTCAGTTAAAAGCAAAGAAGCTGGAAGGATTTCCTCCGTGGCTCTTGATGAGGTGAGGGAGCATCTCCCAGTGAATGCCACTGAAAATGAGAGCCTGGCCTCATCACGACTGACGGCACCAGTCTCCCACCTCTTGCTCTCGTTCTTTTTCCTTTCTAATTTGCCTGTTCCTAATTAAACAGCATTTACTTCACAAGGCAATTGCAGTTTTTTTTTTATTTTTATGTTTGACTCAAAAAGATGTGGAGCTGCTTCTTGTCTCTTTAATAGTTTTCTGCAATGTTTTTCCTTTTTCCTCTAAATTAAAACACTTTGAGTTGTTTGATTAGTTATCTCAATGAACTTGATTTGGCATGAATTGGTTTAAAGACCCCTCCAATCATCCTTTTTAAGGTGTTCTCAGTGGTCTTTAAATTGTGATTATAAAGTTTTTAGCCAAAATCACCTGTGCCATTTCCCCGGGGCTCTTCTTCTGCAGAGCGCCGGTAGCTCATTAGCAACCCGCCTCTGAGTCGTGGGCCGAGACGGCGCTGCTCTGCGACCCCCTGACAGGTCTTGACTGAAGGAACTCCAGCTATTTGTTATATTTCCTTCCAGTGGCTCATATAGCAAAAATCTTTTGACTTCGCTTTGGCCCAAATCTGGCTTGTTATTTTGGCAAGGTTATGGGTGGATGTCTGGGCCATCAATGGTCCAAATTAGGAAAGCCAAAATCATACCAAAAGGGAGCCAAAATTCACCCAAAACAAATTGTGGACTTCCAAAAAATAGCCATAAATGACTTCTGGCTTGCCATAAACATGCCTTAACTCAGCCGTATATTGCTGGCGCCTCCTTATCTATTATGGATAACCCTAATCATACCACAGTTAAGCCAAAAGGCTTTCTTAATGCCAAAAGAAAGCCAAAAATGCCAAATGTATGCCATAATACAGCCAAAATATTTGCTATCTGATAGCTGTCATGCCATCGAGCACAAGAGAGAGGGCGAACTGGTGGTCACAAGTGCTGAAGCTGGCCAATCAGAATAAAGTGGGCTTTTAGTATAATGTTTGAGTGTATCATGCAAAACTACACTAGTTTTAGAGCTGGGCAGCTGGCATTACATCACCACTTCAAACGGGTTGTTTGAACTGTAATGGTCAGGGTGAATCGTGTTTTTTTTGTAAAGTCGATATGGGTTGCTAAGGAGATTGCCTACCAACCTGCGAGTTCATGTTTTAGTTTTCCCATAACAAATTGCATGAGCTGCTCAGAGACTGAAATGTCTCCGGGAAATATGATCTGCTCTGTTAGCTGCATTTTTTGATTGCTAGGGTAAATGTAACACCACTGCATGTGGAGCACCTTGATGGAGGACGGAGGCAAAGATAACAGGGTAATGTGTCTGGGTTCGCATGGGGCAATCTTTTGTTTCTACATAGTGATTTGCTATGCCCACATTGTGTTCATGAATATTTATAAAAGTGGCATTTAATATGCGGTTCACTGCAGACAGAAGTGTTAGTCATCAGTCAGAGGGCAGTGAACACATTTACACCTAAATGATGGGTTTCATGAACACAAAGCAAATGTATGCGTGCATGTCTGAAGTGCAGTGTTTGTGTGTGAACAGCTTCTTTTCCTGTTAATGTCTGTCACTAAACACTCAAATCTACTCTCATTTGGAGGCTTTTGGTTATTCGTACAAATGAAGCACATGTTGCAGCCATGTTAATGCAAATATATGGAAATATACTGACAATGTGATGACAGCATGCAAACATGCTGATTTTTCAGATGTTAACTGCTAATATTTCATTTTATATAACTTACACAAGAACAATGAAGAAAAGGACAAGACAATGAGAGAGCATGTTAAATAGTGGTAATAGGCAACCCCCAGGCTTATAGAAATGGTTTAACCCTAGTGTTCATCAGCCAATAGAAACTACTGACAATCATTGGAACTGGCCAATTGGCCAAAGGGCTCAGAATTATGGGAAACTGAGACCACACATTGTTGGCATGTTGTCAACGTGTGAAAAATCAATGTGTCAGCAATACATTAACACGTTGTTTGCATGTTGTTAACACGTTGGGTGGCTTTCTATACCGATGCCCTGTATCACACGATCATGTTATGATTGGATTGGTCTGCATCGTTGTACTTACACACACGCCACAAATCATCTTTGGTTTATTTTATTTTCCTAATTATTTATTAATTTCTTCTGCATTTGAAATGAAAGGAAATAGTGAGAGGAAATGAGACAAACTGAGCTTTTTTATTCAACGCAGATAAATGAGAAGCGGTTACAGTTTGTGTCTGTGTGTCTACTTACATTCGTGACTCGTGTGTGAGTGTGTTCCCCTGCTGAATTTAGTTTAGGTAAACGTGTGAAAATTCTCCATCTGCTGGCACACACACAAACTCCTAAAGCCACCTGAGTCCAATTTTTACGTAACAACCCTGGACCTTCACTATCACCGCAGCAGAATACACACACACATGCTTTCAGTTTCTGTGACCTCCTGTACAAACAGTCTGAATGCATCCATGACAGAATTTTTCCAGATTTTCATACTCACTTAATGGAAAAGCAGAAAAAAAACTGTGTGACTGTGACTTGTGTAATTTTTTTCAGTGATGTCACATTCAGGCTCCACTTGTGACTTGTCTTCATTTTGTCTTCAGTCTTTAATTTTGTGATATTTTCCTGAGCATCCTGTGTTAGCTGACAGTTTAATCTCCTTCATGAAGTACTGACCTACTCCAGTATCTGCCCACACGTAATAGACCTGCCGATCCGCTATAAGATACCGTGTCATTGTCACATTTTGCCTTGCATAGATGTACGAAGGAAGTCTGCATACAGAGGAGGTCAGAATGGATGGCCGGGTCGAACAAACATAGACCTTCCTGTTTGTGTCCTGTATGTTATATCACCTCTTGATCTTTTCCTAAAACTAACCAAAATAGTTTTGTTGCCTACTAACCAAACTATGACCTCAGCAAGGCAGTGTCACACCAAAGCGAGGCAAAACGTGACACTAATGGATTGGTGGGTCTATTACATGTTTTGGCGTGATATCAGGTTCATCATAGTAATAAAGACAAAAGTTGCATTTGCTTCCTAAATGTTTGTTTTGGTCTGGTTTAGGGCAGCAGCCAACAAGAATGTCATAAAAATGAATACCTAACAATTGCCAGAGCTATGAAACAACTTCAGGCTGCTTTTTTTCTGTCCAATCAATCAGACTGTTTCTGTTGTCGTCCCATATATCCTGAGCACTTGTTGGATATTTTTCTTCCACTGTGTGGTCCAACTGACCACAAACAATCCCATTTGGGTTCAGGTCACGTGATTGTGAAGGCCAGGACATCTTCATGTCAGTTAAGTTACAATTTCTCCATCTCTACGATAACTAACTACGATAACTCATAACTAACTAAGACACTGAGTAGACTGTATATTGTGATAGATTACTGACAGAAAATGCACTTAACTTGCACTGGGCTATTGAAATCAGATTATGACTTCTATCAAGTTCTTGCAATTTCATTCCTTTCACAAAGAGATTGAAGAAGACAAACTTTCTGTAGGAGGAAAACAAAATGACATTTGAAGATTGAGTGAATATGTGTGTTTCAGTGAGAGACAGAGACAGAGCCAGAGAGAGTTCTTGCATGCATGTGTGTTCATGCATATGTGTGGGAGGGTTGGCATGGCACTGTGCACGCAGCAGCGCCTGGCAGTGTGATACAAGGGCAAACAGCCTCGCTGTAGTGAAGATCTTTTTTGTAAAATATGCTAGATTTTGTGCAGATTCCAAATCTTTGTTCACTCGTTTGGGTTAGGACAGGCACAAAGAGACTCATTAGAAAATATTATCTTTTCTTTTCCTGGAAGTAAAATTAAAACCAGCCAAAAAACATGTCCACGGGCCCAGCTGAAGGAAAAAAATGGCACCCGCATAATTGAGCTCCAAGAAACTTTCCTCCATAATTATGCTGGAAAGGAAAGTCACAGCTTTTGTTAGATAGCTATTCATTTCTTGACATTACTCCCATTATGTTTGCTGGTGTGTGTCACAGGAAGTTCAAAGGTTTCCAGTTTCATCCATTGGATGCATCAGCACGTGTGAGGATAATGAAAACGTCTCATGTTGGCAGCTCAATTAAAACATATCCATCACTTTCCTTTAGGGTCCTTTGGGGACAACTGAGAAGCCATATGAATAACTGTTTAAATATTAGCTGAGGCAATTTTTAAACAAATAGTTTGACGTTTTGGGGATATATGCTTATTGGCTTCTTTTGCCAAAAGTTAGATGAGCTGATTGATGCCACTTGTGTGTCTGAAGCTAGAGGCCTCTCTCAGTAATAGTTTGTTTCTAGCTTCTGATAATTCATGATTCAGTTTGGCTTCTTGAATATGATCGAGGTAGCGGTCCATTCGGTTAACTGAGAACCAGCCTGAGTGGAGCCACATCTTAATTATCATTCAATCTAATCACGTTGGGGAAGAGTCGTGCCACATGACTGCCGGTCTCGGGTCTGTCTGTCAATATGTGTGATACCCTGAGGGATCCAAGCTGACATGCTGTCAGCAATGATCTGGTGGTGCGTCATACTGCAGGGCAATTCACTTTGAGCGCGGCTGCTCAGTAATAAGTGGATAAAGAATTAAACTTTGGAGATCGCATGTCAGTCAAGGGAAGTAACCTCTGCTGTGATGTCTTTTTCCCTTGACTTTCTGACACTGAAGTCAGAGTTTCTGTGGCATATTTTGAGGAACGATCTACCAGAAGACCTTTTGTTTTGCAGAGTTTCAAAGCGTTTCGATTGGTATGTTGCTTCTACTTTTCATGCTTAATCTCACTACAATAAATGTGCACATCTTGCTCATAAATGTCAGAAATAAACATCAAAAGATGTTTTAAAGCTCAGTTATAACAGCTATGCTCAACTAACAATGACAAATATGTACAGATTTATGGGTGTTTTTCATCGAGAAGAGTTATGAAAGACACACCAGATTTAATCGATGTAAGACGGTAAACATGCCAGCTGACAACTCCTCCACGTCCTCGTTGGCATGAATGAGTGTTGACAATATCATTATGCCATTTCATTTTGAAGAAATCTGACTCAGATTTGGGTTATGTGATAGACTGGTGTACTGTCCAGAGTGTACCCTGCCTCTCGCCCAAAACATGCTGGGATAAGATCCAGCCCACCGCCAACCTGAGCAGCATGACGAGCACAGAGACTGGCTGGCTGGTTGGATGGAGAAACTCAGGCCTGAATTCTCATTTCTGTTGTTACCTCTCCTCCTTGTATTAGAATATAATTATAGACAGAATGCAATCCGGTGTGAACTTATCAGCTTGCTTACTTTTATGTCATGTAGTATTAGAGCATATAGGCTGGCAACTATCAGGCTGAAATAGGAGAGAAATGTGCCAGGAAATACTTGTACGTAGAGGAGGAGGAGGAGGAGGAGGAGGAGGAGGAGGAGTGGAAAAGGAGGAGGAGGGTAGACTAAATGTGGCTGTACATTGCTGCTTTTACTCTAAATTGCTTATTTCACTTTGGGCAGTTGCAATGTGACCTGGCCACAGAGGTCAACCAACAGGCCAGGCAATCAGGAATTCTCCCAGGACCTCGAATGGCCGTTTGGATCCGGCGTGTAAACAATCCACAATCCTGCACATGAACTGTAATTGCGTCCATCAAACATGTTAATGTAGTTTCTGCAACTGTTTTGTCAGAAAAATACATTTTATCTTTAAAAATAATATCAAAGTGCTTAATTTCTGGGACCTTGCTAAACTTAGAATCTTTAGGCTCGCTTGGCAACCATCTACTTCAACCAATCATTGTTTTTGGAAGGAACAGAAAGTGTTACGTAAGAAAACAAACTGTTCAAACTGTGCTGTCAGGTCTGTACAGTAGATACAAGAGTTGTAGCCGGGAACGAGGGTGGTGGAAGGCGTGGAGGGGTTTAGGCCAGGGCTGCAGGATGCGGTAGCCAGATGACAAGGAGGGCGAAGAGCTGGAGTCTGCAGGCAGAAAATATAGGCGAGTAATCAGAAAATCTCAGGTAACAATTTCTCTAGGAGCCTTGATGATCTACCATGATGCGGTGACAATCTGGCAGCAGCATGCAGGAGGCCAGCCTCTAAATACTCTAATAGTCGAGAAGACGATGAAGATCTGATGCAGGTGTGCGCAGTCAGCTCCACAGCGAACCACACCCATCTCTGCAAAGAGAACACATAGAGCCCAACCCCCAGCCTAAACACACTACAAGCATAGTACAAAGACCAGAATCTGGCCAGCTCAGTAACATAAGGAAGTTATTTCATACTGCCAAGAAATAGTCTGGCACATAATCCCCCACTAAAGCCACAATGTGTCATTTTTACCCTTTGGTTTTTGTGTGAAGCTACTTAGATCTAAGATGTTAATTGGTGAGCTCTAGAGGTTCTGGCTCGGAGATTTTGTTTGGACGTAGTCAGACTGTTTCCACCTGTTTTACTCTGTGCTAAGCTAAGTAACCAACTGCTGGTGGTAGTCATATCATATCGCGAAGACGTGGCATCAAACCTCTCATCGTACTTTCACCCAGAAAGCAAACAAGCCTTTTTTTTAATCAAAAGTAACTCTTTTCACTCCTTTCAATGATCCATGCTAATATCTCAATCTCAAAGAGGATTAGAAAAAGGCTTTGGAAGCAGCCAGGCAGAGTGAGAACACAAGAGACGATTGTGGTTGAAGATGACGTGAGAATTAGAGAGTGCTGTGAACCGTAAAGAGTAAGAGGTGAGAGAAAGAGAGAGAGCCCTCGCTACGAGGCGTTCACCTCTGCTCAAAGAAACCTCATTTTCCGCCTATGATGTCCGCCTCCATCCATCACTCTCCACCTCCTCTCTTCCTCTGCTCCCGGTGTCTCTTCCTGCTCTGATTAATGAGCAGAAGCCCGGCTGAACCTATTAACAATGTGTAATACCGCTCAGTCTGCAAATAGCCCGCACTGTCCAGACCTACTTTACACTCCTCAAGGTAGCGGTGGCCTATTAGGCCGCTCTCTGACTGTGCCATGTTGTCTCTTGCCGGGTAGCTGTTTCTGTAACTCCTCTCCTTTTCATTCGCTGTGTCTATTTCTGCCCCTCTGCCTCCCCCCATCACATCTTTCGGCGCCTCCTCCTCCACCTCCTCCTTCCCAGTTGTCTTCCTCATCTCTCTTTGTGTCAGTTATTTCTCTCTCTCTTCTCCAGCTATCCTTGGCCCTATTAGGGTGGTCAAGTTGGGAGATTAATCAACCTGAGAACCACATCAATCATCAAAAAAGAAAGGAGGAAAAAAAATCTTCAACGTACACGTGGACCTCTCAACCTAGTTTTTAGAGCAAAGACTTGTTCTTCTCTAGGTGTTAAGACGTACATGTGGATGTTCGTCACACATGCGTAACTTCTACTCTCTTTCACACATTTTGAGCCGTAAACACCGAGTTGTACCGCAGCTACTTGAACTTCCTTCACACTTAGCTTTGGTTAAACAGTTGCCACAGAGGCCACTTGCCAATTGCATTTCTTCATTTCCCAAGATTCCACTCAGTCAGTTGCTCTTTAAAGACATCATTAGCTGAGCTGATTAAAAACAAATGTAACGGGAGCACCACATTTCTACAGTATAGCCCAGAACGGACAAAATAAACACTGTCTATACATGGGGGACTTCATTTTTTTTGCACATTTCTGAGCCACCATAGTTTCTGTAGATGTTTACAAAGGAGTTGTAATCATCTACGCTGGTAGATCCACCAAATCCTACATGTTAGTCCAAAATTTCTTGTCTTACCTGATAAATCTATGCAAATGTTATCTGTGGCGTGCTAGGGTGTTGTAATGTGAGGAATACTCAAACCCACAGCATGGATAGGGCCCACAAGAAACCTGTAATTATAATTGTAGTTAGCTCAATACAGGAGCCCTTCCAACTGTGGACGATCTGAAAGATCAACACGACCCCACATTAGAAAGCCAATGTTAATCCAGAAAATCCACTATGAAATGTAATGTTCGAAAAATCCCACTGATGTGTGTTGGCAAATGACATTGAATCCAGATGTGAAGCCCCTGCTACAGGTTTGAGTAGCACTATTGAACTGATTCAGGATGTTTAATGACCCATGTGTCCAAACATATTCTTAAAAGACTCGGTGCGTTATTTCTTCTCTCAAAGCTCACAAAGCCTCACTTTCAGTCTTTTATCATAATATCTAAGAAACTGGTGGAATATATCGAGGAGCTGAGATATTCTCACTTTTGGTGCAAATTGATTTACCTTGAAATAAAATAGTGTCCCTTCTTCATCCAGCTGTAATGACTATTATTTTGTTTCAGGAGAGGAGAGAAATTACCTCACTGAACAGTCTTTCACTGAATACAAAACTACATGAGGACTGTTACGTCCCAGTTAAACAAAGCTGTTTATTTCCTTGAATTAGGAATAATAATCAATATAACAAAACCAAGAAATCACTATAACCAAAAAAAAAGAAAGAAAGAAACAGAGCCAAAGGAGAACTATCTAACCAAGATAACATTGACGAAGAACTCTCACTATCTCACGACCTAGACTACTCCTACCAGGGATTGGTCGGTCGGGCAGGTGAAGCACCAATCTTCCAGTTTTGCAGGAAGCGATGACTGAAGTGGCCCCGCCTCGTCAGCTGGGGCCAATCAGGGCAAGGCGATCGCACACCTAGATTAACATATACAACCAAACGCTACAAGGAAAGTCACACAAAGGTGCATCGGCGGCAGCCCTAACAAGGAGGAAACACACACAAGGGGACTATTGACGTATACTCACGTATACTGTATGTGCGATTGCATTCACACAAAGTAGTTCCTAACACTTGCACTGCAGACTGCTCTGTTGCTCACATAAGGCCATGTAAGAACATCACTCGAGCAGCTTTTTTCATGAAGGTCGGGACGAATGGGATGCAGTCAGGTGGCATCGCCTCACAGCCAAAAGGAGCTGCAGGAAGGTCTGGGGCCCGACGCTGTTTAATGTTTCATTCACCATCAGCCGACACTTTTGCCCTCCGGACACGTGCGGAATGACTGCAGACGCTCCACGGGGTGCAAAGGAGAAAGGGAAGTAGAGACGAATATGAAGACAAAACATGGAGGGGAAGGCAGAAGCTGGTGGGATTTAGCAGAAGAAGAGAAATGTGTTTTTTGAGGAAAAAAAGAGGCGGGAGGGAGGCTAATGAAGAAGCGGGAAAAGGGCAATACAAAGAGAAATTACGAGTGAGAGAAAAGACACAATGCTTATAGGAAATTCAGTGAAAGGGGGGAGACGGAGATTCAGACAGACAGATAAAAAAGACTTTGAAAAATTAACAGTGGGCTGCCACTGTTATGCTGGTAATCTCACTGTGGAGATGGTTTGATTTGTGAAAATGGAGCTTTAGAAAATCTGACAATTTGACAGTAGCCTGGGGTAAGCAGTCTGGGATGGACACACTTTTTTTTTTTTAAAGAAAAAACTCTCCTCCTCTTTTTCCTCCATGGATCAAAAAGAGAGGACCTGCTAACCTGTTATATAAGCGAGCAGCACCAAGTGAAAGGCTGGCACGCAGAGAGACAGAGGATGTCCATATCTGGAATAAAAAGCAAAAGTGAAGAGCTGGAATTGAGGAAAATTGGCCACAAAAACTGTCAAGTACAATTCCTCTGCTGGTTCTTTCCCTTTCATTTTGTCTGACTAGAAAGCCGATACACTGAATGTAAAAAAAAAAAAACATAACGGAGGTTGGAATGGAATTGGATTGCAGCCTCTCTTACCTCAAGTCTTTGTACATCTACAACATATAATCATATAATTGGACCACACTCTGGTGTATTCCTAACCTCTTACTTTTTCAATTTAACTGCCGACCCAAAAACACACTTTCCACTCTGCAAGATAACATTTAAGAATATGCCATACATAGCCAACTGTCAGGTCAACGGTTACATTAACCCTTAGCACACATCTGACACATTTTGTTTTTTATCAGAAATCCGTCAGCTACACCAGAACACACTGCTTGAATCAGTGCCTTACTCTATCCAGGGAAAGTGTTCTTTCTCTATTGTTTGCTGAGGAACTTTAGGAAGTAAATTGTCATTTTATATCTCATCTCATTATCATTATGTCTAAAGTAGACAATATTAAAAGGAAAAAAGGTCTTTGTGAACTCATCACTTCATAATCTAGCCTGCATTTTATTATATTTCTGCTTTTTATTAAACTAGGAAAGCCTAAATGAGATTGAGATTAAAAATCTGGTCAAGATAGACATCAATAACAATCATAAATTCAATATGCAGAGGTCCAAAATCGGGATTAAACAAATGCTTTTATATAATCATAAATAACATTTATGTATAACAAGAAAGGAAATATTTTGTCATAAAACAACCCAACCTCTCTAACATTAAAATAACCATAAGGGACAATAATTAAAAATAATAGAAATGACACTTTTAGATTGTAAAGTACCTCTAAACATCTGTTTTAAGCATAGTGTTAAATTTATGCTTTTTATACTTTTGATTTCGGACACAGCTACTGACTCCACTTGACTTTTTGCATGATGCACCAAAAGCATGATGGGCCTTGTAGTTTCAAGTAATGCATCCTTCTTCATTCTTGACCCTGTATAAAACCCCATGAGGTATGTATGCATGTTTCTAATATCCCTGAAACACTGATGTTCATAAATCTGCAGCATGTTAAAGGCTTGAACAAGCTCAAATTGGACAAAAACAATGTGTGGCATGCATAAGATACGTAATGACTCGTAATGAGTTAAAGGTTTTAATGGGTTAAACACACAGTCCATCACTTGGCACATTTGAACTATTCACTGAGTTTCCATATTGCAGGCATCATTCTCGGAGTTTCTGCTAGGATACACAAAATGATCCCATTAATGCCGAAATGTTCAACACGTCTGAGCGCCGATCGGATTATTCTAGTTCTGAGTCAAGCTGTTCCATCTGGGGGACTGCTAAACCAGCCCTATTAATGGATTACCAGCCCATGTTTATTCAATTTAGTCATCGATGACGTTCCTCTGTTTCACGTACAGTCCAGACTGTTTCCTCAACCTCTGCACATGTAGTAAACACACCGCAGAAAAGGACATGGAAGTCATTAAGCTAAGAAAGATTCAGATGAATTGTATTATTTGAACTCTGCATATGGACTAATGTCACCGGGATAGCAATGCAAAGGATTCAATTACGATGCAAATACGTGATATGCATATCTTCATTTGAATTAAGTATTGACAATTATACCCTTCTAAGTGGAGGACATTTTTGACCCTTTTAAACTCATGTAGTTACAATTAATTAAGAAAAACCTGACACAGCTAAGACCGCATGTGTCTCAGTTATTAACGTCAAACGGTTTCCGCCTTTCAAGTTTTAATTGAAAACGTGGCATTGCCCGACTTTCTAATAGTGGCTCTCATGCTCCCATTTAAGACACGTGTGTGTGTGTGTGTGCTGGATATAGCTGCCAGTGTGTGCTAAGGGCTTCTGAATAACATCATCTCAGCAGCATATTAATGTCAGCGATAAGTCACACTGTTAAGGTTGCCTCTTAAATCAGAAGGAAAGAATCCAGCATAAATGTGAATTCAGAGTACAGTGTATTAACCCCAGACCCCATTAGCTGCAGTTCACTGAGAACCGTCACTCAAAATGAGCAGTTTTTTTCCCCCCCTTCTTTACTGTGTGGAAACCGACAGGAAAAAAGATAGATATCAACATAATGATGTATATTCCTGGTTCTCCTTATTGGAGACAACTTAACCTATCAACTATACAAAGCTCAGGACATTATGTTCTGTGTTTTCATACACTGGGGATGATTTTACAATGACAGGCGCTCCCAGGCGCCATCGTGAAACATCCAATTGCCGCTCTGGGATCTAGAGGGTTGAGGACACTGTTCATTTGCTTCCATATTCATGTCTGTCAGTAGTGAATGACTGATTGGAGTTTACAGGGAGATATTATGCCAGTCGATATTCATTAGAAGCACCTTAAGTAAAGCACACAGTAATCCTTCGACCATATATTCAGACTCCATGTCGCGTGAGCTTTCTCGGCTCAAAAGTTTCCTTGCTGTCTTAAAGTTGTGAGTCAAATAAATGAGTCATTAGATAGTTTGTTCAGTTTGTTCATTAAATAGCCTAATGGGAAATTCACAGAGTTCAATCAAGTTGATAAGTTTGGCAATCGCAGGACAATAATTCAATCAGCATCTGTTGCATCGTATTGACGAGTATCATAATTAGGCCTATTAAATAATGAAGTGCTTACGGTTTGATTATCCTCTTTCTATCATTTTTTTTATGGTTATATGATTATAATTTTCATCAGGGTAAAGACCCATGACTCATCTAAACAAGTTGTTAGAGGAACAAGGAGAGTTTCTAAATAGTTGGCGCAAACAATACATTCTGTTAAATATGCTCATGGTGTCCTAACTTCTTAATAAACCATAGTACATTTATTGAGCTCATTATGTTTGATTACAAGTCTTGAACTAATTATAGCAAGTTCATAATTTGTTGTAGAAGTTTGCACTAAGTACAATTACATCCTACTGATACTTCTGGACACATCTTCAGTGATGACAATGTTAGGGGTCGGAAACAACTTCAGTTGTCGAGTCACCGCTCCCACCAGAGCATACCATTGCTTACACACATCCAGCACACACAGCAGTACAGTATAAGCAGGGGTTAAAGTGGATCTGCTGTAAACCTCTTGTCTTTTAATGCTTCAGAAAATGTGGACATTCACTGCTTTCATCTATTCAATATCTTGTTAAATTCAGTGTTTTAGGGATTTTAGACTGGTGGGCAAAGAAGTTAAGTAAAAGTCAAACATATAACTAGAAATATCAATAAATAATACTGTAAGTTAAATATTCAAATTAAAACTGTGAAAAAAAGTTGACTGGAGCCTTCCAGCCCACTTTAATCCCTGTAAATATTCATTAATTTTGGACTCATGACTATTCATCAGGGGGCCATAAACATCAGCTCTTTAGTGACTTCTTTCCATTTCCAACATCAGTTAAAATTAAAATATTTTCAGCTGTTGCATGCTTGATTTTCTTCAATCTCTTGCCAGTAACTCAGTCGGCCTTCTGGTGCTGTGGTCAGACTAAACCAACCACTGAACTTATGCAATAAAATTAAATTGCTCAGCGTTGTAGAGATGGTTGATAACTATCTGTGGGTTCATCTTTCACACAAGTGATGATGGCGCCAATGCCAACCACATCCTCCTTGAATTACTCTTGTTTTTAAAGCATCAGTACCACCTTTAAGTTCACGTGGAGGTAAAGTGGTGCAGGAGTAACACTATTACATACAAACAAAAACATTGTTCTCATTTGTTTATAGTCTACAAATTAACGTGTTAAACTGCTATGCATTGCACTAATAGCTCAGAAACCTGTCTGACCACTTTAACAGTGTGTCAACACATTATGCATGGTCTGCTAGCTCACTTGCAGTCTGCTTTAATTGGTTGACACTTTGTGGGAACTTCCTCTTTCTTTCTTTACTTTCTGTCTGATGTCTACTAATTTCTCAGAGGAACAGACTAGGAAAGAGATGTGTTTTCTTTAAGGGAAATGGAAGTCTTGGTGCAGCCCCCTAAAAAAAGCTATATCCTCTGGTATCCCACTACTTTGATTTGTTTCTGTCTTATAGTCGGACTGTCTTCCCACCACTATCATTCTTTTATCCTTTCAGCTTCTTCAATTCAAGACCAAATTATGACCACTCTGCTAACTTCATATCTTAGCTCTGCACAAAAAAAAATGGTTTTGCTTTGAGAGATCGAGACAGAGGAACAGCTGGAGAGAGAAAAAAGAGAGCTGAAGTGAAACAAACAGATGAGCGGAGAGAAACAAAGAAATGAGAAATCTGAAGAGTTGAACTTGAGGAGATGAAAAGTGATTTGCTGGTTCACAGGGTGTCGTGGCCTCTCTGTCGGCTGGGGAATGGCTTAGTGCTTCTTATAGTGTGTGTACCCACCCATAGGCATTACGCTTCTTGGCCTGTCTCTCTCTGCATGCGTCCGTCAAACCAAGATCATGCTAATCAGTGCTGTTTGGGATTTGCCGTGTGAGATATTCTGGACTTGGCTCTAATTATCTCCGTGGTGATTTTCACCAAGTGGATCGGCTTCGCTGTTTGGTACGTTTCTCATCTTTTTTTTTCTTTGATTAATGAGATTCCAATCAACTGTGTCTGGACAACAGAACGCCCTACAAGCAATAATTCTCAGAGGACTGTCAGGGGCGTAATGGGAGGACTTGAGTTGAAAAAGTGGAGAAAGAAAACTAAAGAGAGTCATTGAGAGACAAAAAAGAGAAGGATCGATGAAAGTAGATTTGGCCTTTTAAGCTCTTTAATGTAGCATCCTGCCTACAAGACAAAGAAAACAGGAACTATGAGAGTTATTTTTTAAAAGTTGCCTCTTTAAAAGCCCCCGACAACAAACCCACCTACATACTGTACACATGCACTCATATTCACCTTCCACCTTCCTCTCCCACTAGAGCTGAGGAAGAGAGCAAGGTGAAGAGACATAACACCAACGAGTTCTCACACCTTCCAAAATAACAGAAGAAGTTTTCCAAAAATGACTCGAGTGTTTTCTGATCTGCCACCTCTGTGGTGAAGGTCAGGTAGGCACCTGAAACAGTTTGGTTACGGTTAGAGTAAGGAGTCATGTTTCTATAAATTTATTGTGATGCTTGTTTTGAAGTGTTAAAAAAAGTTTGATGGAAACCACAAAATTCATGTTCAATGGGAGATGGAGATATTTCCGCTCCAACACTCTCTTCAATGCTCTATGATATATCTATGATCACTCCAACCTTCCTCACATTAGTATATGAAACAAATACAAATGTCAGATTTCCATTCAGTTGTCTGTGTTAGTTTTATTGGCAGAGATTTGACTGGCGCTCATGTTGTTATGTCACGTTGTTGCGTCCTCTTCTTCTGGTTTTCTGACAGGAGAATTATCTTGTGAACCGACTCCTAATATTTACATCACAGTAGTAGATGGAAACAAGCATTCATTCACATTTTATTCTTTTTATTCTTATCATAATACGTTTGGATGGAAACAGAGCTAAGGTTTAATCAAAGCAGTGTTGAATATTGGTGGGATAAAAAGGAAAATGATTTCTGATAATGCAGATACATGATTTTACAATCCACCATCCACCCCAACCTCCTCACTAAGAGGTTTTGTGGCCAAATGACACGATACTTCTGCCTGTCAACATTTACTGTATTTTTCCTGTACCGGATTTGTACTTAAGGTCTGGTGTTGCACTAATTAAATTGGAGAAACGATCAATCTGTCCAAGCTTTGATGGGGGAATGGAGACCTCATCCTGTATTCATTCCCCCATCAATCAGTGGGTTTTGGTGCTTGTGGGTTTGGGGCTCAATCCCTGGCTCCTCTTGTCCATAGGTCGCATTTTTGGGCAAAACATTTCAACCCCGAATTGCTCAACAAAACAGCAAAATATACCATATTATTATTTATTTATTCTTTTTTTTCCATTCATTTTTCCTTTTGTGGTATGTTCTAGGAAGGACCACCATCTTTTTCAGCGAACACGGTTCTCAGAAATATGGAAATGGTTTTTCATTTTTATTTGTAGATGTTATGTGTAGTCACATACAGTACAGGCTAAGGGCATGTAGACGACACTCAGTTTCCCAGAAGTGCAAATCATACCTTCCAGTCTCCATACATTGGAAACCAGCATCATGTTAAGCCTGGATTATAGTTAACCATACTGTGCTCCATTTAGCTCTTTAGCCCTGCAACAACTCATTACAGTCCGTAGTATGCTGTACCGCAGAGAGTCAATCCTATATGCTTCTCATGGGGTACATCCAACAAGTTCAAAACTACAAAAACACTTGAGAAGACTGCGGGGGAAAAAAAGATATATGGAGAGACATGGAGAGAATGGAGAATGGCTAAAGAAGAAGAGAAATTAAAATTTAAAAGCGTCAAGCTGGTCTGCTTCACCCTTATCTCTGGATTTCAAAGTAATCGTTGCGTTATGCTCTCTTTCTACCATCCTTTCTCTAAGAAGCGAACGCCCACAGGGCCGTGGCTCAGGAGGGAGAGCGGCCGTCCGGTAATCGCTGTTCGATCCTCACTCCACATGTCGAAGTGTCCTTGGGCAAGACACTGGACCCTGAGTTATTCTCAAAGGACAGGCCAGCACCTTTCATGGCAGCCTGCCATCATGAAGTGTGTGTGTGTGTGAGAGAATAGGAGGCAAATTGTAAAGCACTCTGTCCATTATGATCGAAAAGCATTATATAAGTGCAGGCCTTTTACGATATCTTTAAAGACACCACATCTTCCTGAAAGAATAGGACTTCTTACACAATAATTAATTTTGGTAATTAAAGTTTGCTGTTATCTCAAACCTCTAGTGTTTATCAACCTATCAAAATGAAACAGGCCTTAATACCACTGTATCGTCTGTTTTTTATCTACAAATGTGTCTCTGTTGTTCTTCTGGATGCTAAAAACTGCTCCAAAACGTCTCATAGCTGAGTAACTATGGAGTAAATAAGTCAGTAAACTGTATAGTTGGAGTATACATAATGCAGATATGTAGTATGTACATTATATTAACAACACAGTAAGGTAACAACAAGTCTGTAAGTACATTAGTGATGCTGCATTTGTTGCACTGGTGCTTTCAGCTAAATCATGATTTCAGCATGGCGATATGCTGGAAATGATAATGTTAACACAACGATGTGCAAGTATAATATTTACCATGCTCACCATCTTATTTTTTAGCATGCTAACATTAGTTTATTAGCACTAAACATCAACTACAGCTGGGCCGACTGTCATTTTGCAGATATTTGGTCATAAGCCAAAGTACAGGACAAATAGAAGCTCCGGACCTGATGATGATGATGATGATGATGATGATGATGCTTGATCCAGGGTGTCAAACTCATTTTAGTTTATGGCCCAATTTCATCTCGAGCGGGCCTTCACCTCGAATCTTTTGCCCATTATTTTAGTGTAAAGAAGTAAATTCTGCAAAGGTTTGCAATTAACCAAGCATTTACAAAACAGACGACGAACCTCCTAAGGCGTCTATAGAAACGTGCGCAATTTCAACAATGACTCAGTTTTTCTACATTATATCAGTCTGTTGCCATTTCATGTGCAGCGGGGGCTAACAGTAGCCTACTCTTGATAATGTTGTGTCACATAGTCTGTTGAATTTAAAACAGGCCATCCAGTATAGAGCCTGCTACACATATTAGGACAGCAGAACCCCAAGTTTGAAAAATCAGGATTCAGGAATGACACAAAATTGTATTGTCAGTGTCTGGTTCTGGGGCTACTGAACTCATCGTGGCTTCAGTTAAATTAGGTGAACAAATAGGCACAGACAGAAACTAAACCAAAATACTTCAGGGAACACGGTTAAAATGAACTGTCAATAACAGCCTCAGTAAAAAAAAAGTTGCTCTTTGCATTCATTTGCCTCAAGCCATTCCCAGGCATCCATGTCTCTACTCCCCCCTGGTGTATGCCCTCTGGCAGCCTCATATTAAATAGGACCCATTCTCTTGAAACTTGGCAAAAAAAATGATGATATCTTATTTTTTTCAATGACAAGTCTGACTTAACATCTGACTTTCTGACACACGCCTGGTAAATAGTAAATCGTGCTCAGTTTCAAGGTTAACTTGCCCTCCTAAAGAACAGCGGGTACCAGTCTGGGCTATTCGGTTCAACGGGGTCACAGTGGCTTGGTAAGTGGAGCGGGTCCTCACCTAATAGCAAGTTTGGCAGTCCTTGACCAAGACGCTGAACCATAACTGCTCCCATTGGTCAGGCCAGCACCTGTGCATAAATAACAGGCAAATTGTAAAGGTACTTTGGGTAAAAGCTATATAGTCCATTTACCATAGAATTGGCCCATTTATCACAATCATTACCTTGCGTAAGTTAGATACTGTTACAAATCATCCAAACATATATACTGTGTGTGTATCTAAATGAAGGTGTCACTCTGTGTACAATTTTTTGTTATTACATCAGAAGTGATAAGAAAAAAAAAAAAAACTTATGGACCCTTACAAGCGCCTCAGTTAATCACTCCCCAAACATGAAACATCCCAATTAATATGAACACACTACATCCCTTATCTCCTGTTCTGTATTATCTCAGGTGGCCAGATTAATGTTTTGTGCTGAACTCATGCACGGTACCATACCTAATCCCTCCTAATAAATTCCAGTCTCCTTGTAAAGGAAAGCTATTACACTGTTAATGATGAGTCATATGAGTAAAACCTTTAAAGAGCAAGAATGAGCAATTCTGCTTTGAGAATGGGGTGCAGTAAAACTTGAACAGACAGGGTGTTGCAGGCATCCTTGGTAATGCTCATGCAGTCCTAATTAGCTGCTGTAAAAAATAAAATAAAATAAAGTGCTGCCCTGTGCTGTAAAAAAAAGTAATGGTACACCATTCCAGGCCTGTCTTGGTAGAAGAGTGTCCACTTTTGGAGTTAGGAAGCTCATGGTCTGGAATTGGTTTGAAATATGTGAAATAGGCCGACATGATGAAACATGAAATTCACATATAAACCAAATAATTGTGCCTATAAGTAGACATATTCAGTTTGGAGAAGCAGACAGGAGAAATGACATTGGCACTAAGCAATGTATTAATGTGGAAAAACATATTTTAGCCACCTAAAAACGGTAAATCTGGGAAATGTCAATGACTAGATTTGGTGTATGCTATATACTGTTTATGTATATACACAGTATACGTTACCTTGCAGTCAGACACCCCTCTCTGATGAGTGACTGAGTAATTGATCTCAGGATGATGTATAAGTCTCTGGGGACAATGGCCAATGTTTCAAGGGCTTCTGGTGTAGCTAGTGGAAATCCAGAAAACAAATAATTGGATACCCAAGCTAAGGCTTCCTCTACCGACAGATTAGCAACTTGATACATGAGAATGATGAGAAAGATACATTTCAGCGGAGATATATATATATATATCTGAATACCAATGCTGATAAAAGGTAATTAAAACCTAGGTCATCATCAAAGAATAGTTTTCTGTGGTTGCTTCTTTTGCTCTCTGACTGTTCATCACCCAAATGAAACCAGAACTTCCACTGTCAAAACCGTTGTCTCTCTTCTACAGATTCTGCATTCATATGCAGATATCTGTTCCCAGAGATTAGCGGTAGCAGCAAGTCTGAAGTGTTTTTGTCAATGGAGTCTGATCAGTTTAGCGAGGGCGATATAAATGCCCGGAAAGGGATGTCTGCTGTAGGTGACACACTGACTATGAATAAGTACTTCACATAACCTCACTCCAAGAAACCTGAACTAACCCTCCTTTTTCTTAGATGGTGTGAACTGTGCATATACTACTGTCATATTTTATTCAGCTTCATCATTTGCTTTGCACGCTTACGCCATATCCATACAAAGCACCAACACATCTGACCCAAAAGTCTAAGATAAAACTGTACAGCTGTGTGTTCTATTTAGCTTTCTTCGAGTGCATCTGCTTGCAGTGGTCCAAATTTTGCTTTTCATGCTGCATGAATGAAGTGACGCTGCATTGCAGTTCAATCTGATTATCAGGCAAGGTTCGCCCAGTCTTGGCAGGAATGATAAGAGATGGTGGATTTCACTGACTGGCAGTGGGTTTAAGGTGGAATGATGGTCCTTTTATCGGTTTATCGGGCCACTAAATTCGAGAAAAAAATCTTTATTTCCTTTTACTTTTATTCAAGTTTATCTGTCATCTTCTGCTCTTATGAGTGTCCACAGTCTGTCGATGACTCAATCCAAAAAATAAGGCAGGTGGAGAAAGGACTGGTTGCATGGCAGACATTTTAACAACACATGTGGACAGTATTAGTGGCTCAGTTCCATTTAGTGAACCAGCATGCACAATAGCACAACCTAAGTGGAATGCAGCTTTCACAAATACACCTGTAAGCTTCCTGCTAAGAAATGTCAAAATGCCATAAAACTGACAGCTGAAGGAGTGATGGGAAAAAAAGTAAGACTTTCTTCTATAGGTGTTGGTGTCTGTGTCTTACTGTGTTTGATTTGATAGCATTTTAAACAGAGTTTGAGCCAGGTAAGTCCTGATGTTGGTAATTGGTTGGTAACTGATGGTAATTATGTAGTGTGAAAAAAAAAACATTTGAATTCACAGTGTCTTTGTTGTTTTCCACTATGCACAGTGTGTCAAGATCTGCTTTTCAGCACCATCTTACAGCTTCCTTAAGATTATGAACCCAGGGATCCTTTGTCGGCAGAGACATTTTTAGATTTACAGTGAAAACCTATGAAAAAAAAATCATAGATGATGATGAAGGATGCTCTAAACCGCTATGGTGAAGTATAGAATTGGCACTCTGGGGCACAATGGGGTTGGTTAATACCTTATGTGTTTGGTGGGGAGTGTGGAGAAACAGACAAGGGAGGACATACGGCAAGAGGCCACAAGTTGGAATCAGGTGGCTGTGGTAAAGACTGAGCATTTGTATATGGGACCCACAGGTCCTAACAGGGTATCCTGTTAATCCATGTATGTTTTTCCTACTGTGGCATGTCCTGTTGCCTCACCCTTTGGACTTAGCTAAGTATTGGTCTATCATGGTCTGGTTGCTGGAATGTGTTTTACTGAAGTCTTTTTGTTTTGTGTGTGTGTGTGTGTGTGTGTGTGTGTGTGCTCCAATGCTGCAATACTTTCAGGTCAAACCATTTTATCTTTATCTCTGTCAGAGTTCTTGTTGGGGGTGGCACAGTGTTCACAGCGGTTGTCACCTACGTTCTTTTTGTGTCTCTTTGGCCGGGCCTCTTGTTAAAGTGCCAAGTAAAACATTTTCTTTCAACTGAAGCTCACTTAGCATTACCCGAGCTGTGATTTATTGGTATCTTTAACAGAACAGTCTGTTCGTGAAATGGATTTCTCATTGTTTATAACATTACATATGCTTTAATTTTTGATTATTTTGCATATGATTTATATATATAATATAATATATATATATATATATATAGACAAAAAAAAATGTGAAAGTTCTATCCGTGACTTTACCTGTAGGCAGGAGTGTGTTGGGTCTGGCCATCACCATCTTGGCAGTCCTCCCCACTAATCCGACAATGGCCAAAGATGTTGTGAGCATGGGTGGAGTTAATTTACGGTATTCACAACCTGTGTTCACAAGTTCCTGTATAGGCCTTCCCATGTCGTAACCACAAGGTCGTGAGATACATTCGTGACATGACAAAGACTAGTGTGCTCAGAGGCTGGGCTGACCACCATGTCATGATAGTGAAATAAAACGTGGCATGAAATGAATGTGTCAGCGTCATGAAAATAAAAACGAGAAAAAAAAGATATAACATTTACAACATGTCAGTTTAATGATTCCTTACACCTTTTCACAAACTGTTCTCAGCACGTACATCGGCGATGTCAAACGCCACGGACCTGAATCTGAAATTATAATCGGCCATGGAAAGAATGACGGGGGATGACGGAAAGAGAGAGAAAGTTAATAAGAGAGATCAAAAGAAAGATGGACGAGTGATTCAAAAGGAGGAGAGAATAGACAGTTTACTCACGGAGAAGAGAGGAGAGATGGGGAGAGGAGACTGCTGAAGCATCTTTATGGTTTTTATCTTCACCTTCTTCCATCCCCCTTTCTCCTCCTGTAAAACTGTGTCACTTTCCCTCTTTCTGATCCCTTCTCTTTCTCTTTCACTCTTATTCCACCTCCCTCTTCATCTCTGCTCCATCAAATCTCTTCCCGTGTCCCTCTTTCATTCTGCCTTTTCTTCCGCCACGTCTATCAACCCGCGGTATCGTTCCCACCTCTCTTCTTTCTCTATTCTTCAGCCCCCCTCTTTCTGCTGTGTCACCCTCTTTTCCTCTTATCTCCCCTGTCTTTCAACTTCTGTGCTCTCGTTTTTATCATGCTGTTCTATCTCTTTCTCCACCACTCTCATTCCCCCTCTCTCTCTCTCTCTCTCTCTCTTTCTTTCGCTCTCCAGCTCTCTCTACCGCACGGCTCCACCACCACCACCGGAGCCTGGCAAAAGAAATTACTAATGGGAGATTATTGCTGATATCAAGACAAAGCAGAACACAGCAGAGCTTCCTCACCATTACCTCATCTCTCTCTCTGTCACACACACACACACACACACACACACACACACTAGCCACACAGGAACACAATTAAAGCACTGCACGCCCACACAGTTCCAGAGAAAGTGATTTTAAACTGCATGTCTGGTTTAATATTCCAATAAAAAAAAAAACTCTTACTTTACCTTTTGCTTCTGGCATTCAAGTTTTCTCTATACCAAAAATAAGTAATAAGTAATAAAAAAAAAGGTTCTCATTGTGTGAAAGTATTTTTTAAATTTTCACATCTCAGGCTACATACTCATTTTTTACTTTTCTTTATCAAAGGATATTTGTCCTTGTGTTTTTTTTTAGTCCGTTTCACAAAGTGTGATGCAGAATTTGAAAGGAAGCTGATCCGAGACACGTTATGAATATGAATGAACGTCACTACATGCATCATTCTGGCTCTCTGTCGTACATTAAATAAGTGAGTTTAAAGAGAGAAAACAAATCTGCAACAATCCTTTTTGCCGCATAATCACAAACATATCTTTTAAGCAAAATGTCACAAATGCATCTATAGCCTCTCAAATTCAAATATTGGCTGCTTTACATCTTTTGAGTTGAATAACTTTGTTTCTTTTTTGCAAGCCTGTCTTTTAGACATGACATGCATATAATACTTAACTGTTTTCCCACTTACTGGATTGATTCATGTAACATGTCATAGTAGCAGAGATGTAGTTGAGGTGAGTGGAGGGTTCACAAACTGCTGGATTTTAACCAAACAATGAATTACTTAGTCAAGATAATGATCATAGATTAATACATAATACAAAAGTAACTGTTATTCTCAGCCCTTCTGTACAGGCTGGATGGTCTAAACTGAAGTACTTGATGATGAAAAAAAATGCCTTCATTAACATTGTTGAATTTTTACACTAGTATGTGACTGTGCCTTAGTCAGAATGATGATCTTATGAAAATCACCTTTGGTCCATGTATGAGACAAATTACAGTGTTTGAGTGTGTGTCTTTAGGACACGCTTTGGACTTGTGTTTTTTGCTACATCCTGTTGATGGAGGAGTGTCCACACTGACACCAAAATATATATTTTGAAGCTTCAGAGTCTTAATCGGAGAGGACGTGAGGATCCTCACTGATGATGAAGGTTGGATGATTTAGGCCAAGATGTGTGGATGATGAATAAATATAAAATAAAGACCTATCCTGTGAGCTGTGACTACACATCTCTTTTCATTGGAAATAATAAAAAAAAAACAAATATCCCATCCACATTCAGTTTGCACAACACAGCTGTGTCTGTATATGATCCCACTGTTTGTTCCACTGTCTTTTTTGTTCATCCACGCTGCTCCAGATATCTTTATGGCATGCAGTGTGCTTTGGCTTCGGCTATCATTAACATTTAAATGCTACATATTCATCATTCAGTATATCTTGGCCTGACAATTGACTTGACAGATGAGTCAGCCCACATCAACCTGTGTGCCCACAGCCTCTGTCACAATACTGATGGAGCAGTGTACCAGCAGGCAAAGGAGATTCAATATATGGTCCAATCGGAGTGAATGGTGCTTCTACGTAATCATGTTCTCTAACAATGAGTGTGTTGTTCCCTATCATCTTGCAGATGTCCTTTCTGGCTGACAGGTGACTCGCATAGATGTTGGCAATAGCATGCACTTTGCTTTCACACAACATCATTATTCAAAGACCTTGACATACCATATACAATCATTTTAATCATACTTCTGTGTTTACGTTACATGTGAGGACCCACAGGCACACGCTCCAGAGTTTTCATATCGCACGTTGCATATATTTGCATGTCGGTGAAGCCTCTGGATGTGGATCTGTTTTTCTCTTTGAATGGTACAGTCTTAAATTGCATTTGTACATGACAAACTGTGTTTGAAGTGTGACTAACCCCAGTACTAATACCCTTAAAAAAAACATCTGGGCATTCAAAGTAGTTTTTTGGCCTTACCTCTTATGTGCAGTGATTTCTCTCGATTCTCTGAATCTTTAATGATGTTGTGGATTGTAGATGGTGTTATGCCGCAATTTCTTGCAATTGTTTGATGAGAAACCTTTCGAAGATGACCCTTTCATACCAGTGATCACTGCTAGAACAAAAGAGAAAAGAGATCACGGACAGAAAATTTGTGTCAAGGGGTGTTGTCCTATAATCAGTGATGTCCTTTATCCAGGTCAACCCAGTGATATCAGGACATCTTGTGGTTTGGATTCTCATTCTTTGCAGTTTTATCCAAAGTGTTTTTGACCATTGGGAGGAATATGGGGTTCAGCCTGTGTTGCTGCTCAAAGACAGTGTGACTGAAGCACTAACACTATGATCATTGGACAACCCGCTCTATCTCCTGAGTACTCTGATGTACAGTAGTCCACAATTAGCATGTAAATTAAAAAAAGTATTGTAATGTAGGGTTGACCTGTCAACATCAATGTCATTGGCTGGACACAAAGGGGGAATGAAAGAAGAAGAAGACGACAAAGGGATCGGGAGTCCCACGGTGACTGGGTCTAATTGAAATGAATTCTGACTAAAGCAATGACTTTAATGACATTTTGAATCCAGGACTGGAGTAATGACATGGAAAGGCCTCAAGGGAAAGCGGCACTTTAAAAAGCTGGAGTGCGAGTGGGAGGGAGGAAGGGAGGGATGGGAAAGAGACATAAGGAGAAGAGAAGAATAGAGAGAGACAAAAATGGAGAGGTCGGAGAGGTTAAGTTTGGAGAGAGGGTATTTATTAAGAGAGCTGAGGGAGACGGAGAAAGCCGAAGAGACATGTAGAGAAAGAGATGGACAGATAGAGACAGCAGAGTTTAAAAGTGGAGAGAGGGAGGTGGAAGGAGACATAAGAAAGACATCCTGGGAGAGTTTTTCTTTTTCCTTTTCATCAGCCTGTCAAGCAGTTTCTCTTTTTAGCTCATTTCCCAGACTGCAAGACACCGTCGATAGGTCAACCTTATGAAGTCACTCTGCAACTTAGTCAAACCAACCGAGGCCTCACCATCACAGAATATGGTAAAACTCGAATCACCGATGAAATATGAATCTCCTTATGACATATGTATGATCCTAAAATCTAATATCGCTTTTCTTTGAAGGATTTCTATCACCACTTTGCTGCTGGTGGAGATGCATTTCAAAGAATTTAGCACTTCATATGAACAAATCACAGCTTTGAACTGATGGGAAAGGAGACTCCCAAGGTTCCATGAAGAAAAATACTTTATGTGTATCACAACTTTAATCTGGTCTAGGGGAGAGTCTAGGGGAGGATGGGATAAGAAGAGATGCTGTGAATGAGCAGGCAGATTGTTCACTTTGAATCATTTGTTGGCAAACATTGAAATTTGAACTTCAGGGAGAGTCCAGGACAAAATACCAAACCAGCCAAAAAGGAATCCAAAATACTCGCAGAGCTTCCTGGCAAGAAGTTAAGCTACAAAATAGCTAGTCAATACATTTAACAATGCAACCAATACCTTCTTGACAATAAACTGGCAAAACATCTCCTGTGTGGACTATCATCCTGTTCACAGTTCAAAGAATCTAGTCTTGGGAAGGGAGCTAGAAGTGGCTAATACTCGGAATCATAAAAGGAAGAAATATACATTTAAATGAAATATCTGTAGTTATTGTCTTCATTAAAAACTGATATTAACTTTGATTCAGTGCACATCATTATTAATTTCTGTGAATTAAAACAGTTCAGCAGCACACGAGGACCTGGTTCCACTGGTTTCACTTACACGATGAGTAATGAGAGCATCAATGAAACATTAATGAGATTAGACAGTGGCTCCTAAAAAATGGTGAAAGGTTGATATAAAAATGTAAATGGCCTCTTCAATAGTGTGGAAAATACCCACAAATGAAAGCTGACAGTGTGCACTTTATCCTCATAATGATCGTGTCATTTTATATTAAAGGTTATAATGTGTGTGCCGCCAAAACACGGGAAACACTGTTGCTGTCCAAATTGAATACAAATCTAACACAAGATGTTCTGTTTGTGTACGATATCATATTATACTATAATGAAATATACATGAATCATAATGCAGTTACAGATGCAAAGTGCGTACACACTAGAATCCTGTAAACAACAGAAATTCTACCTTCACACATTCGTACAGTGTCACATGTATTTTCTCTGTGTGTGATAAATGGTGATGTTTAATGCAAATAAAGTCCTTGGCCAGTTGCCCACACATGTTGCCTGTAGCTATTAAGAGCGCTGTTTTAAGGTGGATGTTCCTTTAATTTCTGGTCATTTTACAGTGAGACATGACCTTATGATTTAACATTAGTGGTCTGGATTTGAGGTTCCAGCTGATTCCAGGTGCAACAGTCCAAATTCTTCATTAGCGTGTCAAGCCCAGGAAACATTTCAAACCGAGGCTTTGAGTTATGTGCTTAATGGATTACTGCTTTGTGTCATTGGCCTTGTCATAGGCCTAGCTAAAGCATGGATTGGATGTAGATATATTCAAGGTCGATGATTCTTTATATTCAGTCAGCAACAAAAACACTGAAAAGAGAGAGAGAGAGAGAAAAGAAAATGAAAAGCAATCAAACCATAAGTTGCCCTATTTTACACTCAGTGTTGATTTTATTAAATGCTGCCTTTATGTTGAAGTATTCACGCGTGTGAGGTGCACACAAAAAAAAAATAACATCAGCTGGAACTATTGAGGCCACTGTTTGAAAGACTTCATAGAAGTCATCATATTTTGACAAAAGCCATGCAAGAAAAAAAACAAAACAAGTAATATCTTGCAAATCATAAAATTATAGCATTTTGAGAACGGTATTCAAGAAGAGGATGTCATGTTTCACGTGTCAAATGAGAAAGATGTGGAGGGGATATTATTAATATTTTACAGTATTGAAATGAAACAAAAACCAGTTCTGTTGCGAAGGAGACCAAAAGTTCATGGCTCCAGGTGAGTGTCAACATTGCGCATTGGTACATTTGATGACGCAGAGACTGATTGTGCCCGGTGTTAACATCAGCCTTTGGTGTCTAAACACAAGTAGACGCCTCTAAATTCAAGCTTGCACGACCACCAAGACTCATTGGGTCAAATCCCTTAAACCTCCTGCATAGGTTGTCTGTGTGGACTACAAATTAGTGTTTTGTAGTCTAAATGCAAACTTTTGTTTCAATGTGTTTTTTGGAGATTTTCTTTGTTTAGTGAGTAGAAAATTAATAAACTTGGTGAAATGTTGACAGCAATTTCTCAGTCATGCCTTATTGTAAATTTAGCTTATAATGTAATGTTATAATGTTTCTTAAAATGGTATAAGCTGCTGGTGGATGTGCCAAATTTGACAAATACAGTAAACAATAAAGGATACTTCTTTGTCGCCTCAAGAGAAATCCCCCAGATTTCCTTATGAGATATTGAGTTAGGAGCAACGTGATAAACTTCATGAAACGTTTTATTTTTTTTATGAAAGTTTAAATTATTTATGTTTCTTATACCTTCAGCAAATGTTATTCTTTCTTTCTGTAGAAAAACAGCGTGGCCAGAGAACTGTAACTATGACCAGATGGGAGAAGTGTGAAGAATGAAGGTCGCACATTTAGTGTTGACTTCACACTCACACTTACAACCAGCGTTTGCAGTTGATACAGTAAGTGACATTCTGAATTTTCTTGCAGTAAATGACTTACTACTAATATGATCCTATTCGTCCTGATGAGGTTTTTCGGCTCCTGTTTCCCAGTGTTTTGTTTTCTTGTTTTTCTGCCTTCGTGTGACCTCCAAGTTACTTTCTTCATTGGCCTGATCACTTCGCCACATGTTCCTCATCATCTAAATCATCACTGTTTTACAAAACATTGACTCGACCTCCCAGAATCCAACGGATCGCGTGCCACCAAACAACTTTTCAGGATTTCACTGTTCAGTTTCAGCATAAAATCCTGAAAGTTTTGCAGCACATGGATTGTTTGGTGTGGTCATAAAACCCAGCTCCAGCTGTCTTATTTATTTATTTATTTATTTTTTGTCTTGATTCTCAGATAAATAACACACAATGTGACTTCCTCTTGTCACATTCCTCTTTCCACTTTTGTTTTGTTCAGGTTCTATGTTTTTTGTATGGCACCTGATTGGAATGGTTCCAACAGCATTTACTTTACTCTCACACTAACTGTTTGATTTCGAAATGTCTAAAATTGTAAAATGGTAATGATGGAGATGATTACACCAGTGATGAGGGACTTCAAATCATCCTCTCTGCCTTTTTCAAAAAGAAGAACATGACCCGCAGAAAGAAAGATGTCAACTGTCAGCGCGGTGCTGCTGCATTCATCAGTCAGAGCTGCCACTTGTGAACATTCTTGTTTGATGAGCTGAGTTTTACTAGACAATCAATCCCTCTCTTTGTCTGCAAAAAAAAAATGTGTGTGTATTTCTGTGTGCATTTACACACTTGCGCAATGTTTCCAGCTCATAATTGTGTTCTGACTCGTGCGGCCTGCTAAAATGGCTGCCGTGCCCCTGTTTCCAGAATAGAGAAATCCAGTTTAAAGTGACAGGTCACACAAAGACGAGGTCACGTCTTGTCTGGTATTAATAGCTAGTCTGCGTTGTACGGGGGTGAGGAGAGAAGACAAGGAAGGCCCTCTATTCAAATAGTAATTGCTCACAGTTAATCATTTTTGCCTGCGCGTCATGAGACTGGGCAAATTTTGCTTTGGGGGCAAATTAGAGTGTGATTGTACAACAGCGGTCTCCACAAAAGTCAGGCGTCAAATTAAAGATAAAAGAAAGTAGTATGGGGATTTTTGTTGCGCTGGATTCATTAGATTTCCGAGTGTGACACAGAAACCAATGCACCTGGGAGGATCATTTCAAGAGCTTTGGTTAAACGGGAAGTCCCACTTCGTTGGCGGCTGCCGCTCTTTAATTGATATCGGAGCGTTATCTCCCGTCTGTGAATGTTTGATAGCTGCAGATGTTACATTTCCTTGTGGGGGGAAAAAGTGATTTTAAAGCGGAGGTCGCACAGAAGTCGGGTGTCAAAGAGAAGATGGAGAAAAGAAGCTGGAGTGCTCTGCGGGGAATGCAATGTACTCAATTACACGGTTTAACATGGAAAATGAGGGAACAGCGGAGGAATGAGTTGGGGATCGTCCTGACTATTATCGGGCACGGTTCCCTTTTCTCATCTTTGTCCATCACGACTAAAGAGCCAATGAAGATGACAACATATTAAGCTCAAACGCTCCCACGGCACACCTTTTGTAATATAGCCACTTTGTTAGAGCGCATCATCTATAGAAGACAGAACAAAGATCTTCCTCTTGTCTCTCTTTGGCTCATGAGGCTCTGTGCTTTAATATAAAGCCAATTTTAAGTTACAGTGTGATATTTGAGATCTGATTCAGCGATGCAGCTGAACATTAAGGGCACTCAAATGTAAAAATTCAGCAAAACCATCAGATATCATACTTTAAAATGATAAAAAAACATCCACTGTATTTTTAGCCAGATGGTAAAATCAGCATTTTTTAGAAACCAAACAAGACCAGTGGGAACCGAACAGAAGACAATTGTCTGGATTTCACTGATGTCGAAAATTTAAAAATTAACACTGAAAGAGGAATGACTTTGTTACGTTGTGTCAGTTATGACAGTAATTATGACACTACTCGCCAAAAAGGTTGTTGCTATTAATAACACGAAAGACGCAGGTGTTGCAAAGGGGAGTGAAATATGCAAAATGAAAATCAGTTGGATTTGAGTGTGTGATTTGAGCGTACCACCTCCCCTCACAGCTCTGGAGCAGGCCGGACTTTGAACATGAAAACATCAACTAGCAGCATCGACTACTAAGATTAATTTTTCACACTTAAGTGCTGATTTCATGAAGCTGGTTCTGAGAGTCAGATCAAAAAAAGAAACGCAGGAGCTGAAGCTGACACGACACGCAATTTAAATTAGAGTCTCTTTTTAATGGAGAATGAATGACACTAAAAATATTGGGGTATAGAGAGGTAGAGAGACAGTCTGTAACCATAAATGAAAAACTTTTAATATATATTTTTTTTAATTTTAATATATAATAATATAAATATTTGATATTAATATTATATTTTCAATATGCACAACACTCCTAATAACAGTTGCAGCTGAGGGAGAAATCTTTAAGTCTTTTTAAAGAGGATCTTTCCTGGAACCAGCGACTTGCTCTGTGTGTGTTTGTCAGCAATATATCCAAGGGGTCCATGTTTATGGTTTCATGCACTGAACATTAATTATGTGTATACTTCAACTCTGTGTCACTTGGATAAGGCTAACCCTTCAAGCGCTTAGAACGTACTCGTGTCCTTCGTGCTCCCAACAAATGACTGCTGCTGCTGCTGAAAACACTTAGCAGCACTCAGGATGCACTGCAGCTCAGGAGGACGTAAATGGCCGCCTGCTGAATGGAAGCCGGTAGATGGCTCTTCATGAAAGTACAGCTGAGAGCAAGTACACTCTGCCATATGCACAGTATGTACTGAACACACTGCCTCTCCTGCACCTGCCACACTCCATCTGTCTCTCACTCTTTCATGTATGCACACATGTAGTAGTCAGTTCTCTCTCTCTCTCTCACACACATGCCAACTTCCATACCATATGTACATGTACATACACAGTCCCGGGCAGGCAGGACGGTGTGTTTCAGCATGTTTCATCATTTGTCATCCTGACAGTTTGTACAAGGGGCTTCAACCTTAACTCTGCATATTCATGACAGTCTATGGGGGGCATTTTATGCCAGCACACTATACTGAAAATGCGTTTACAGCGCCTATGCGATGACATCAAACCTCCAACGTGCGCGTGTAAATTCCATTCACTTTCAATGGACAGGCGCTGCACACGCGTTGTTGTGCATACGCCTACGTGACGGGTTAACTACGCCTCAAATACGTGACATGAAGACCACGCGTGACTGTTAAGTACAATTCTACATGAGCGTACAGGCACACACTGTGTAGTGTTTGTGGAAATCAGATAGCGAGGGTACGCAGCGGACGCCTGTGCGCAGAGAGTGTATTCTTATTTTTATTTATGTATTTTAATTTTAAAATGCAATTTAATTTTACAATTCCAGCCAGCAGACCGGAAGACCCACTGCCCAAATTATTTTCCGTCTGAGGTTTTCTTTTAATTATCCTATGTCGGCCATTTAATATTTCCCAACACAAAAACAAGTAGTTATGAGTTATACTGTAGGCGTTCACACGCTATAGGCATTAATGCGCGTGTTACCATTGTACTAACACGGGACGTGCCGCGTTTTAGCTGCGTCCTTTGCCCGGTGTCAACTCACGCCGGGTGCGTGAGAGACCCTGACCCTTTGATTGATTGAATGCTGACCTGGTGCCATCGGCCATGACGTAACGTTGATGTGAAGTTGTGATAGGCTACATGAACTGCGTATTGTGTTTTATTTTGAAAGGGGGCGGAAGTTTATTATGTTGATTCGGATTGTGTCGGATTTCCTGTCTGGTGCGCAGTGCTCTGTTGAAATTTACGCGTCAAAAATAGAAATGCTATGGAATCGGTCTCTCTTGGTAATACATGGACTGCTTGAATTGTGAAGCGAAGCAGCTGTTAAACTAAAAATTCGTCATCATAAAGTAAATAATTATTTGTACATTGAGACGAGCGTGCGCACAGGCGTCCGCTGAGTTGACATAGCATGACACTTATCACCCATCACCCTTCATTATTTGGTGTACTCGCAATACGCGTATTTTTCAGTCTTTATGCAGGCGTAGGCGACGCTGTTAAGGCATTTTAGTGTAGTGTGCTGGCATAAAATGTGTGTGTGTGTGTGTGTGTGTGTGTGTGTGTGTGTGTGTGTGTGTGTGTGAGCAATTATGTTCAAGTCTTACATGCTTAAAAAAACAAACACAAAAAAACCATTGTGATTATTGAAGTGAAATGGGATTAATCTGTGGAAAAAGAGGCATCATTTGTGTCTTAATTTCAGAAGACATACACCAAATGAAATATTCAAAAAGCGTCAGTCACCTACAGTAAATTTGTCATTTTCAGCAAATTTGTAATTAAAAAGCCTAATTTAATTATAGTTAATACTTTTCATGACTTGCTTTCCACAGGCATGCTGCACTCACTGTTGATATAATATTAATGACACTTTGAAGCGGCTCATTTTGCATCGGAGGAAGATGCAAAAAAAATGTTAGGGCTAAATGTCTTCACAAGTATATAAACAAGTAATTTTCTAGTAAATGATCAGTTTATTTACTAGCGGGCTTTCTGCCTTCTTAACTTCATTTATAGCACTGTGCCCCTAATGAGGTTGATGATAAATCTCAGGTTAATGAGCCATAATGACTGTGAATTAGCATAGATTGATACATTAGCCTCACCCCCTTCAGCAACCTCGTAAAGTCTTCGACGTGGTGACACAAGATGAGATATAAATCCGAGCACATTGTGAAACGTATTGTACAGATTACAATACATTTAGAGCAAAACGTCCTGTTGACATCTCTCTCTCTGATCTAAACCAATGTGATCATGCCATTCAGAAGGTTATACCAGGTGTCTTATTTTACACTGTTAGTATGCTAACATGTGCTTATTGGAACTAAAAACTGGAGTATAGGACATTTTTAATAGCCTAAAGGAAGTCATGGGATTTCCAAAGTGATTAGAAGTCACCCTCTCGGGATTCTCTGTAGAGATGTCTCAGTCAAAATCAATGATTGTAACTTGGTGGTGGTGTTAGAAGAGAATTCAGGCCATCGCCACAGTCGGGTTCACCCATTTTTCAATTTAGTCTTAGCCTTAGTCTTGTTTCAAAGTTCTTTCTTAGTCTTAGTCACCAAAAGTCTCAAAATTTTAGTCCAGTTTTAGTCAAAACATTTTAGTCTTTTTCTATTTATTTCAGGATTTTTTTGTTTGTTTATTAATTCCAGTTCACTTGTGTTCCACAGCTAACATATTGATTAAATGTGTTGATTGAATTGAATTGAATGAATTAATCTTCAGTGCAACTTTGCTAAGTGTCTTGTCTGTTGTTTCAATACACACTGGGGAGGCCAGACTCATTCTTGACTGTTATGGCATATGCGCACATTTTAATAATGTTGGGCTGCAAACGGGTTCGGGCTGTCAATCAAAACGGGCCGGGCTGGGCTCGGGTCGTCGAACGGGTCAGGCCTGACTTCTAAGGCCCGTTTCATGCTCTAGATTGCGCTGTCCGTACGCTGTGTTTCTCCTGCATAAACACACGTTTTTGTTCATTTTTTATTTCTTGCATGACATTTTTCGCCTCGTTTTTATTTGTTAACAAAAACGCACATTGGCACATTTTTCCTCAGTGTTTTTAGAACATATCGTCTCGTCATCGTCTCGTCTTCGTCAAGGGAAAAAGGCTCGTTGACAAACATATTTTGTCTCGTCTCGTCTGACGAAATTAACACTGGTCGGGTTCACCCTGTGAGGGTCAGGAGTGTCCGTACCAATCCGATGGCCATCAGTAGTTGAGATTTATGTCTAAAGCAAAGGCAGATTTTCATTGCACAGCGCTGAAAGTGTACTGAAAACATTGTGTTCTGTTTCACATATTTAAAACCATACGTCCCTAAAAGTTTGACGGACTGCGTGTGACTGCAGTCAGTCCTAACAGAAGACACTCGGAACATATTCTGAACGTTTCCTTTGAACTACTCTGCCCTCTCCAATCATAGAAAAATGTGATCAATCTGATGGGACAAGACTCTAAATATCTAACTTACCTGCAATCATTCCATGAGTCTCCATGACCTTCCCTATACATAACATCCCGTCTATTCCCCACACCTCTCCCTTTGTCTTCCATACTGCACACAGTCACATACACGTTTCACTTATTCCTTCAATCTCTTTGCATATAATTAGCATGGAACTCTATGGGGTATTCTCTGTATAACGTGAGATCAAGAGGGATCAGGGTTTGCTGGCCTCTCCGTGGAGAGCTTCATTATATATGTGCCCGTCCTCGTGTGATGATCACTTTGTGTTAAGGAGTAAAGAGTTTCGGGTGATTAGCCAACTGTAAGCTGTCTGCCGTGCGACGCTGACCTCATGGCATCGCTCTCACTTCAGTGGACTAATTGGCCTGTAAATCCTTTAGGATTCAAACAGTGACAGCGAGTGTCCACCCTGCACAGCGGGGAGCTGTGCTGCTGCCTGGTTTCCCGACAGCACCATGAAAACAAATGCCAACAAGCGTGACTTGCCACTGTTTGATTTCAGGTGTGTGTCTGAG
>NC_040011.1:13616265-13799500 GCF_000972845.2 Larimichthys crocea | reverse complement strand
GTGGACTACAAATTAGTGTTTTGTAGTCTAAATGCAAACTTTTGTTTCAATGTGTTTTTTGGAGATTTTCTTTGTTTAGTGAGTAGAAAATTAATAAACTTGGTGAAATGTTGACAGCAATTTCTCAGACATGTCTTATTGTAAATTTAGCTTTAAATGTAAAGTTATAATGTTTCTTAAAATGGTATAAGTCGCTGGTGGATGTGCCAAAATGACAAATACAGTAAACAATAAGGATACTTCTTTGTCGCCTCAAGAGAAATCCCCCAGATTCCCTTATGAGATAGTGGTTAGGGCAACGTGATAAACTTCATGAAACGTTTTATTTTTTTATGAAAGTTTAATTATTTTGTTTCTTATACCTTCAGCAAATGTTTCTTTCTCTGTAGAAAAACCGCGTGGCCAGAGAACTGTAACTATGACCAGATGGGAGAAGTGTGAGAATGAAGGTCGCACATTTAGTGTTGACTTCACACTCACACTTACAACCCGCGTTTGCAGCTGATACAGTAAGTGACATTCTGAATTTTCTTGCAGTAAATGACTTACTACTAATATGATCCTATCGTCCTGATGAGGTTTTTTGGCCCCTTCTTTCTTCATTGGCCTTGTCACTTCGCCACATGTTCCTCATCATCTAATTCATCTGTTATACAAAACACTGACTCGATCTCCCAGATCCAGCGATCGCGTGCCACCAAACAACTTTTCGGATGTCACTGTTCAGTTTCAGCATAAAATCCTGAAAGTTTTGCGGCACATGGATTGTTTTTTTTTTCTTGATTCCCAGATAAATAACACAAATGTGACTTCCTCTTGTCAATTCCTCTTTCCACCTTTGTTTTGTTCAGGTTCTATTTTTTGTATGGCACCTGATTGGAATGGTTCCAACAGCATTACTTAACTCTCACACTAACTGTTTGATTTCATGTCTAAAATTGTAAAATGTAATGATGGGATGATTACACCAGTGATGAGGGACTTCAATCATCCTCTCTGCCTTTTCAAAAGAGAACATGACCCGCAGAAAGAAAGATGTCATTTGTCAGCGAGGTGCTGCTGCATTCATCAGTCAGAGCTGCCACTTGTGAACATTCTTGTTTGATGAGCTGAGTTTTACTAGACAATCAATCCCTCTCTTTGTCTGCAAAAAAAAAAAAAAACTGTGTGTTTTCTGTGTGCATTTACACACTTGCGCCATGTTTCCAGCTCCTAATTGTGTTCCACTCGTGCGGCCTGCTAAAATGGCTGCCGTGCCCCTGTTTCCGAATAGAGAAATCCAGTTTAAAGTGACAGGTCACACAAAGACGAGGTCATGTCTTGTCTGGTATTAATAGCTAGTCTGCGTTGTACGGGGGTGAGGAGAGAAGACAAGGAAGGCCCTCTATTCAAATAGTAATTGCTCACAGTTAATCATTTTTGCCTGCGCGTCATAGACTGGGCAAATTTTGCTTTGGGGGCAAATTAGAGTGTGATTGTACAACAGCCGTCTCCACAAGTCAGGCGTCAAATTAAAGTAAAAGAAAGTAGTTGGATTTTTGTTGCGCTGGATTCATTAGATTTCCGGTGTGACACAGAACCAATGCACCTGGGAGGATCTTTTCAAGAGCTTTGGTTTACGGGAAGTCCCACTTCGTTGGCGGCTGCCGCTCTTTAATTGATATCGGAGCGTTATCTCCCGTCTGTGAATGTTTGTAGCTGCAGATGTTACATTTCCTTGTGGGGGGAAAAAGCGATTTTAAACGGAGGTCGCACAGAAGTCGGTGTTCAAAGAGAAGATGAGAAAGAAGCTGGAGTGCTCTGCGGGGAATGCAATGTACTCAATTACACGGTTTAACGTGGAAAACGAGGGAACAGCAGGGAATGAGTTGGGGATCGTCCTGACTTTATCGGGCACGGTTCCATTTTCTCATCTTTGTCCATCACGACTAAAGAGCCAATGAAGAGACAAACTATTAGCTCAAACGCTCCCCGGCGCACCTTTTGTAATATAGCCACTTTGTTAGAGTGCATCATCTATAGAAGACAGAACAAAGATCTTCCTCCTGTCTCTCTTTGGCTCATGAGCTCTGTGCTTTAATATAAAGCCAATTTTAGTTACAGTGTGATATTTGGATCTGATTCGCGATGCAGCTGAACATTAAGGGCACTCAAATGTAAAAAATTCAGCAAAAACCATCAGATACTAACTTTAAAATGATTAAAAAAAAACAAACACACATTGCATTGGTAAAATCCGCATTTTTTAGAAACCAAACAAGACCGTGGGAACCGAACAGAAGGAAAATGTCCGTCGATTTCTTGATGCAAAGTGACACACTGAAAGAGGAATAACTTTGTTTCGTTGTGTCGGTTATGACAGTTATTATGACACTACTCGCCAAAAAGGTTGTTGCTATTAATAACACGAAAGACGCAGGTGTTGCAAAGGGGAGTGAAATATGCAAAATGAAAATCAGTTGGATTCGAGTGTGTGATTTGAGCGTACCACAGCTCGGGAGTAGCCGGACTTGAACATGAAAACATCAACTAGCAGCATCGACTACTAAGATTAATTTTTCACGCTAAGTGCTGATTTCATGAAGCTGGTTCTGAGAGTCAGATCAAAAAAGAAACCAGCAGCTGAAACTGAGCACACACCTCTACAGTTTAAATTAGAGTCTCTTTTTAATGAGAGATGATTGACACTAAAAATATTGGGTATAGAGAGGGTAGAGGACAGTGTGTGAACCATATGAAAAACTTTTAATATCATTTTTTAAAATTTTATATATAATAAATACATATTTTATATTATATTTTATTTTCAATATGCAAAACACTCCAAATAACAACTGCAGCTGAGTGAGAAATCTTTAAGTCCTTTTACCATCTCCATCTTTCCTGGAACCAGCGACTTGCTCTGTGTGTGTTTGTCAGCAATATATCCAAGGGGTCCATGTTTATGGTTTCATGCACTGAACATTAATTATGTGTATACTTCAACTCTGTGTCACTTGGATAAGGCTAACCCTTCAAGCGCTTAGAACGTACTCGTGTCCTTCGTGCTCCCAACAAATGATGCTGCTGCTGCTGAAAACACTTAGCAGCACTCAGGATGCACTGCAGCTCAGAGGGACGTAAATGGCCGCCTGCTGAAGGAAGCCGGTAGATGGCTCTTCATGAAAGTACAGCTGAGAGCAAGTACACTCTGCCATATGCACAGTATGTACTGAACACACTGCCTCTCCTGCACCTGCCACACTCCATCTGTCTCTCACTCTTTCATGTATGCACACATTTAGTAGTCAGTTCTCTCTCTCTTCTCTATCTCTCACACACATGCCAACTTCCCTCCATATGTACATGTACATACACAGTCCCGGGCAGGCAGGACAGTGTGTTTCGCATGTTTATCATTTGTCATCCTGACATTTGTACAAGGGGCTTCAACCTTAACTCTGCAATTCATGACAGTCTATGGGGGGCATTTTATGCCACACACTATCTGAAAACGTGTGTACAGCGCCTATGCCCTGACATCAAACCTCCAACGTGCAAGTGTAAATTCCATTCACTTTCAATGGACAGACGCGCGTCACGTAGGCGACACGTGCCGGGGAAACTACTGCCTCAAATACGTGACATGAAGACCACGCGTGACTGTTAAGTACAATTCTACATGAGCGTACAGGCAACACCTGTGTAGTGTTTGTGGGGAATCAGATAGCGAGGGTACGCAGCGGACGCCTGTGCGCAGAGAGTGTATTCTTATTTTTTTCATGTATTTTATTTTAAAATGCAATTTAATTTTACAATTCCGGCCAGCAGACCAGAAGACCCACTGCCCCAATTATTTTCTGTCTGAGGTTTTCTTTAATTATCCTATGTAGGCTTTTAATATTTCCCAACACAAAAACAAGTAGTTATGAGTTATACTGTAGGCGTTCACACGCTATAGGCGTTAACGCGTGTCACCATTGTACTAAGCCAACACTGCCAAACACAGGCCCAGGTGTAGCACAATCTCCTGATGATGTTCCCACCTCTGGTGAACCTGGAAAAAAGACAGACCAACCAGCGCCTGCCAATAACACCCCAATATAAAGGGTGGGGCCGTCACAACGTGTGACTGAAACAGTCTAAACTGTCACATCGGTCTCTCTTGGTAATACATGGGCTGCTTGAATTGTGAAGCGAAGCAGCTGTTAAACTCAAAATTCGTCATCATAAAGTAAATAATTATTTGTACATCGAGACGAGCGTGCGCACAAGCGTCCGCAGAGTTGACGTGGCATGACACTTATCACCCATCACCCTTCATTATTTGTTGTACTCGCAATGCGTGCGTATCGAACGCGTATTTTTCAGTCCTTATGCAGGCGTTGCAACGCGGTTAGGCGTTTTGTATAGTGTGTTGGCATAAAATGCCCCCCATAGACAGTTGAGTTATGTGTGTGTGTGTGTGTGTGTGTTTGTGTGTGAGCAATTATGTGTTCAAGTCTTACATGCTATAAAAAAAACCAAAAAACATTGTGATAATTGAAGTGAAATGGAATTAATCTGTCGAGAAAGATGCATCATTGTGTCTTAATTTCAGAAGACATACACCAAATGAAAAATTAAAAAGCGCCAGTCACCTACAGTAATTTGTCATTTTCAGCAAATTTGTAATTAAAAATCCTAATTTAATTTGTTAATACTTTTCTGACTTGCTTTCCACAGGCATGCTGCACTCACTGTTGATATAATATTAATGACACACTTGAAGCGGCTCATTTTGCATCGGAGGAGAATGAAAAAAAAAAATGTTAGGGCTAAATGTCTTCACAAGTTATAAACAAGTAATTTTCTAGTAAATGATCAGTTATTTTACTAGCGGGCTTTCTGCCTTCTTAACTTCATTTATAGCACTGTGCCCCTAATGAGGTTGATGATAAATCTCAGGTTAATGAGCCATAATGACTGTGAATTAGCATAGATTGATACATTGCCTCACCCCCTTCAGCAACCTCGTAAAGTCTTCGACGTGGTGACACAGATGAGATATAATCCGAGCACATTGTGAAACGTATTGTCAGATTGGGCGCATGGCTGTTCATGACATATAGACCGATGCTACATCATGCTGGTACATTTGAGCAAAACGTCTCTGATCTAAACCAATGTGATCCTGCCATTCAGAAGGTTTATACCAGGTATCTTATTTTACACTGTTAGTTCCTAACATGTGCTTACTGGAACTAAAAACTGGAGTATATGACATTTTTAATAGCCTAAAGGAAGTCATGGGATTTCCAGAGTGATTAGAAGTCACCCTCTCGGGATTCTTGTAGAGATATCTTAGTCAAAATCAATGATGTAACTTGGTGTTGGTGTTAGAAGAGAATTCGGGCCATCGCCACAGTCGGGTTCACCCATTTTTCAATTTAGTCTACCTTGTCTTGTTTCAAAGTTCATTCTTAGTCTTAGTCTCAAAATTTTAGTCTAGTTTAGTCAAAACATTTTAGTATTTTTCTTTTTATTTTAGGAATATTTTTTTGGTTTATTAATTCCAGTTCACTTGTGTTTCACAGCTAACATATTGATTAAATGTGTTGATTGAATTGAATTGAATGAATTCATCTTCAGTGCGAACTTTGCTAAGTGTCTTGTCTGTTGTTTCAGTACAACCATCATTCTTGACTGTTATGGATATGCGCACATTTTAATAATGTTGGGCTGCAAACGGGTTCGGGCTGTCAATCAAAACGGGCCGGGCGGGCTCGGGTCGTCGAACGGGTCAGGCCTGACTTCTAAGGCCCGTTTCATCCTCTAGATTGCGCTGTCCGTACGCTGTGTTTTCCTGCATAAACAACGTTTTTGTTCATTTTTATTTCTTGCATGACATTTTTCGCGGCATATGCGCACATTTTAATAATGTTGGGCTGCAAACAGGTTCGGGCTGTCAATCAAAACGGGCCGGGCTGGGCTCGTTTTTAATTGTTAACAAAAACGCACATTGGCACATTTTTCCTCAGTGTTTTTAGAACATATCGTCTCGTCATCGTCTCGTCTTCGTCAAGGGAAAAAGGCTCGTTGACGAACATAATTGTCTCGTCTGACGAAATTACCACTGGTCGGGTCACCCTGTGATGGTCTGGAGTGTCCGTACCAATCCTATGGCCATCAGTAGTTGAGATTTATGTCTAAAGCAAAGCCAGATTTGCATTGCACAGCGTTGAAAGTGTACTGAAAACATTGTGTTCACATATTTAAAACCATACGTCCCTAAAAGTTTGACGGTACTCCGTGTGACTGCAGGTCAGTCCTAACAGAAGACACTCTGAACATATTCTGAACGTTTCCTTTGAACTACTCTGCCCTCTCCAATCATAGAAATAATGTGATCAATCTGATGGGACCAAGACTCTAAATGATCTAACTTACCATGCAATCATTCTCATGAGTCTCCATGACCTTCTCCTATACATATACATCCCGTGTATTCCCCACACCTCTCCCTTTGTCTTCCATACGTGCACACAGTCACACATACACATTTCACTTATTCCTTCAATCTGCTTTGCATATAATTAGCATTGAACTCTATGGGGTATTCTCTGTATAACTGAGATCAAGATGGATTCAGGGTTTGCTGGCCTCTCCGTGGAGAGCTTCATTATATATGTGCCCGTCCCTCGTGTGATGATCACTTTTGTGTTAAGGAGTAAAGAGTTTCGGGTGATTAGCCAACTGTAAGCTGTCTGCCTGCGACGCTGACCTCATGGCACTCGCTTCTCACTTCAGTGGACTAATTGGCCTGTAAATCCTTTAGGATTCAAACAGTGACAGCGAGTGTCCACCCTGCACAGCGGGGAGCTGTGCTGCTGCCTGGTTTCCCGACAGCACCATGAAAACAAATGCCAACAAGCGTGACTTGCCACTGTTTGATTTCAGGTGTGTGTCTGAGCGTGTGTTTGGGTGTATCAGTCAACCCGATGACGAAAAACAAACAACTGACAAAAAAAGTGCCTCATTACCACCTGAAGTTGTCAATGTTTTGCATTTTTTGGGTGAATTAATTAAGATAAAGTGCCAAAGAAGAAAAAGAATAGAAAATGGAGATGACCGGATGAAATTCAAAATATAGATTTGCTGTAAACTCGGAGGAAAGCCTTGTTGTTTTCAATCTCCTAATGCTCCTTTCATCCTTAATGTCTTTGCTCACCACTCCCATGTCCCAGTCATCAATCAGTTGCCACGGCAACAGGCCCGACGGTCAGCAAAGATTCTCCATCAGGGAATTTGCAAAGCATGTTACAGCTGTATTTGACCAGTCTCTGCACGCCTCTCACCTCTGCGCCCATAACACAGAGTACATACCTTCTCCAGAGTTTATGATGTTATTACACTGAAGTCAGAGCGCACTGAGGGATCGACCCGGGGATAATTAGAAGTGTATTTACGGTGGCCGTTACATACCATTAATTTCCAGTGGCTATATAATGTCCAGATTTAGAGTTGGGGTGATTGGTATGTGAGATGGCGGTTGTAAATTAAGGGAAAAGTTCCAGCTCCAGCCATAGAAAATAATATAGTGCTGCGCCCCATCATTAATACTTACCTTTAATACCTTTAAGATATTTAATGTATACTCTGAATAATTTATCTCCAAAGGATTTGTTCTCTTTTGTTCTGCCCTTTCCTTTTTTTGAATTAAAGCTGCTATTTTCTCATTGTTCCACATTGTTCTGTTGTCGTGAAAACTGGTGCAGTCTACATATATGTTGTTTGAGCATGTGCAAGGTTATCAGTGTCATCCTGCACGGCCTCTTCTGACTGGTGTTGTACTGTAAAACATCACTGATATCAAACAGTGATGTTTTTTTTGCAACATGTCTGTTGGAATAACAATCTGAGATAGCTCGCTCGTTGCTTGGTCCACTATTTTGGTCCAGATTGAAATATCCCCACAATTCTTGGATGGCATACTAATGAGATTTGGTACAAATATTGAAGGTCACCCAGAGAATAATGACATTGGTTATACCCTGACCTTTTTGTCCAGCACCACAAGTGCTTACATATACTAGATGGACTGGCATATAATCTGGTGCCATCCTCAGATCAAAGTTTTAATTTGTAAGGCCCTTGGCTGATGACCGAATACCTGCAAAACAAATGGTTTCGATTAGCCTTCGCCATCCTTTTAAAGTTTAAAGACCTGAGATACACATATCTCTTAATTCTAGTTAATACATGGTAGCATTCTACCACCCTAAACTAAGACGGCAACATTGCCTTATCTAAATGCAATGTAAAATAATTCATCCACTCAAATTCTTTCCTTAACAAAACACCACAGCACAGTGCTCTCCTCAGAACATTTCATTGCACAGTAGCATACACTTCATTGATCCATTTCTCTGTCACCAGAAAAAAGACACAAGGCGTTATACTTCAGTTACCTCTCATAGTAAATTTAACAGACATTCAGGACATGAGAATGTTGTAATCATCCTCTTTTGTTCTTTCAGTAGCTCTTGACAACAAAGTCCAGCGTTTCCCCGCCGTGACTTATTTTGCACATTTCCACTTATGAGCCAAAGGAGTCTGTGAAGGGGTCGTTTTTCGAAATCGAAAATGCAGCCAGTTAGTAAGGCTTTGTTCAGACTACAGGCAAGATTTGTTTCTCCATCAGATCTTTAAGACAACGGCAAGAGCATCCTGACTGAGATGCATTTGTAGAAAGCTGAATGGAACTGCATTTCAAAGCACCTCAAAATGTGGCTTGGATCCAATTTGTAATTTCCAAAATTTAATTTTGTGTGGTTATTCACTGTCTGGACATGCCAAAAAATCTGATCTGGGATGGCAGTCTGAACAAGGCCTAACCCTCAGGTCATGAAAACACTTTGCTCAAGATGGTGAAGAGCTGATCTCTATAATCTGTAATGGAAGATTGCCATTTTGGTACCCACATTTAGCTTTCTATTTGTAGTCCAAGCAGTGTTGACCAATCATGTTTGAGTATTTTTTTTTTTTTTAGGCATTCATGTACAGATATCGTTTCATAGCGATTGGCATAAAGGGGTCTTCCAAGTCATTCTCATGTATCAAGTAGTGAATTGGACTGCAGAGGAAGTCTTGGCCCCAATATTTGTTTTTTCGCTTCTGGTTATCCACTGGCTAGACTGGTGCCTAGCAATATTGACTGTTGCTCCCAGAGGCTAGATCATCATCAGACAGATATCAGATAGCCAATGGATGGACCAATATTTGTGATCGATTTTAAAGATTTTAGTCTTCAGTAGGACAGATCGATACTGTCTCTCAAAACCTTAATTTCACCTTTGTGTTACTTGTGTGAGTACTTTTTACAGCGAGTCAAATTGAACCTCTCGGGAACTGAGTGTCGGCCATTTTGCCGTCCCCTGCATTGCAACACTGCAGTCGCCATGGGAACTGGCTACATGAATACCATCTGTGTAATTTTCCCTCTCCTGTACTGGCTTTAAAGAGGGAAAGACAGAGAGAGATGAATGAGAGAGCAACAGGAAGGGAGCAGATAGAGGAGTGAAAAAGACCGGGACCTGGGGGGTCCCTCTGCACCTCTTACCCATTATTACACTGGAAAAGATGGAGAAGAAAAAGAAGAAAAAAAAGGCCTCTAAAGACAGATGAGAGAGACAAAAAGAGCCGTGGACAAATGGAGAGAGGGACAGATGAGGAGAGAGAGACGAGGAGAGTAAAGAAATGTAAAAAAAAAAGAAAAGAAAAGAAAGTGGTACGGAATGGGAGGGGTGGGTAGGAAAAGAAGAAAAGGAGCAGACAGATGGGAGGGATCAGAAGGAAAAATGTTTCATGACAAAATGACAAAATGAATGAGATAGAGAGAGTAAGAGAGTAAAAAAAAGTGCAAACACATCAAAGAATGACGAATGAGAGCTGGGCTATGACAAAGCAGAAGAGGAAGAAAGGCAGAAGGATAAAAAAACAGCCATCCTCTTGTTCATGTTACATTTAGCTTGAAGTCTGCAGGTTGAAAAGAAAAAAGAAAGTGGTAGAAAATGACAAATGCATGACGGTTTAATCAGGGATTTTTTTTTTCTTTATATCTTGAAAAAACAGCTGCTTCTAATTTCCAAGTATGTTCATCGACGCGATTCACATGGCTGACTTTTCAATTCTAAGGCTAAAAATCATGTCCACTATAGGCTGTCAATCTCACGAGAGACCAAAACAGCAAGATTTAGAGAAATTATTCTGTTTACATCCTCAATAGGCATTAAAATCAGTTTTCAACTTTACAAAAAAAAAAAAAAAACAGAATCTACCAACTATAATTTATTCATGTAAGATATGAGCAGGAATGCTGCAGCAAGATGGAAGCATGTAGAACAGGGGTCCCCAAACTTTTTTTCGGTGCGGGCAACATCATTTTCTGTGATGGGGGGTCAGTCTATAACCGGAAATGATATCAGTCCCACCAGGGTTTCGCGGGCCTTTTTTTGAAATAGTTGCGGCCTAAAATCCCTGATGTTGCATGAGGTTTTCAAAAAAATTGCGTTGAAAGTTACGGTGCTTTTTACATTTTTGTTGCGAGCAGGAAGTGCGATAAGTTGCGATTTGACAGTCGCGGAGAGGGCACAGCGAGCGCTAAGTCCACGACCCTCCGGGAAGCAGTGAGGTCCAGGCAGGAGGGCACTGTAAAGCTCGCGGCCGGAGCCGTGAGGCACCGCGGGGGCCAGCCAGCGCCGGGGAGAGGTCCCACGAGGGGATCCTCCCGCACCGTGCGGCCATCCCTGACCCGCCGAGTTGAATCCCCCGGGCAGACTGCGCGGAAGTTGAGCAAAGTCACTTCGGAATATACCATTGTGTGAGCGGATGAAAATTAGCTAGTACTGTAAATAGTTTGTAAATAAGGTAGATTTTAATTAGAATGCCAAGCTTAATCATCAAGTGTGGATATTTTATAATAGGAAAATGCAATTTTGAAAAATAGGCCATGTTTAGAGGGATTGTGGGCCACTCCAATTGTTTAGGCGGGTCGGATGTGGCCCGCGGGGCGTAGTTTGGAGACCCCTGATGTAGAACCTCGCAAGATCACTTGGACAGAGTTCGGTAAAGCCAAATCATTGTACAGCAAGTCATGCAGTCAGTCTATGATGTTCTGCCAAGCCCGGGCCAACCTGCACAGCTGGAGCATGGCAAATACTCCAGCATGCCAATTGTGTGAGAAGAGGTGCACCATGAGGAGAAGGGTGAGGGGTGATACAGCTACTAAGGTCTTTGGCGAACACCCTGACCAACAGTTCATCACCTTCATCAGAGCTGGGGAGAAGACAAAAATTTCCACCGAGCGGTGTTAACATCAGAGTGTACAAAGCAAGTGGTCCTGCTGCTGGAAGCTACTGTCCCCTGGGAAGACTGTCCCCCGGCAAAGGTGATGATCATCAGACCTGAAATAACCTTTGACTCCGAGTTCATCACTGAGGAAGTGTCCAAGAGTGTGTGAACTCATATAGTTGTATCAAGAATAAAAAATAGACACTGCAATCCCTAGAGCCATGCTGGGCAGCTCCAACATCTTCTAATAGATTCTGATTCACCATGCACTGCCAGTCAGGGCAAGGACATTTCAAAGGTCAGCTCGTTGTTGTCTTTATTGTTATACAGACATGGAACGGACTGAGTGTAAGGTACGATGATTGAGAAGGATTGAAGAATGACAGCAACAATATGAAGGCAGGATGAAGGAACATGAATTAAAAATCTGAATAAAACCCGGAAAGGTTTCTCCGACTGTTTCTTGTTGAATAAGCAGAGAGGGACACTGAGCGGGCTCAGGAAAACTGAGTGGACAAGAATGAGATAAATGAGAAAAGACACTGAAGAGGAAGAGGAGAGAAAAGTGAAAGGCTTTCCTTCTGTTTCTGGTAGAGGCAGCTCACCTAGCGCGTGACGTTGCCACGAGGTTTGGGTGTGCAATTACTCTATTGCTGACATATCTGGCACAGAGCTTGAGGGAAGTGTCACACTGCAGCGTGAGCCGGTGTCTGTACGTATTGGTTGTGAGTAACATGAATTCAAATGGAATACTAATTGAGAAGCTTATAATGGACGATGAGGTAAGTTTAACATCAAACAATCAAGGGCCATATTCTGAAAATATGGTATTATTATCATTTAGTAATGAAGTTGTTGATTAATGTTAGATGAATATGTTCTATTCACACAGTTAGAAAAGACGGATTAAATATATTTTCTTCGGTTATGATATGAGAATTTTGTGTTTCACCTATAAATGTAGATTGTCCAAAACAAGTGTAAAACTTTGAAATGGAAATATACAATTCAATTTTATAATGTTCCAAGAAACAGAACACTTCTGCATATCTACACGCAGAGGGATTTGTTACTGTTGATACTAATAAGTGTTTAAAGTAGCCAAAAGAGCTGAGTGTGCTTTGCACCTTCACTGCTACGCATTGCAGGTAGCACTTTGATATAGTGCCTACCTCCTACCTTCAAGTGAACCAGTCCGTTTGGACTTGGGGCCGAACACAACCTCCAAAACTAGTGATTCAAAGAAGCTAGTTCAGCAGCTGATATAGTCTCCAGGTTTGGCTCCTGACATCCGGTTCGGTCAGTCAGTTTAGTTAGCCACATGGCTGACTGAGCTAATAACATGTCATAGGTCACTACCTAGCAATATTGCCATAATTTAAGTCTTCTATAGAGTCTACAAGTGACGGGACAGGCAGGTCATGACCCCCTATCAGAGAGAAAACTGGCCACCAGGTAGTTGTTCGTTTGTACCGTAATCAGTGAAGCCTGGTCATTGTTCATCATGAAATCACAAACTCTGAAATATCACGGAGAACATCCAAAAATACCTGAATAAAAATGACATTTTTGTCATTGTTGGGCCAAATACTGGTGTATAGGGGGCAGTGCTAGATAAAATCACTGAAAAATCTACATTGATTTCATTGGAATTTTAACACACAATTGATTTTAAATTTAATTTAAATTTAAATATTGATTTTTTCTGTCCTTTCTGCACAAAGACACCCATGTCTGTCATTTCTATCCATGTTTCTCTTCGTCTATCATGCGACTTTTAGACCAGTTCCTTCAGGCTGGTAAGAACAATACCATTTGCGTACTCTAGTTTTACACTAGACCGCAGCAAACTGTAATGTCGCAAAAGCAAAAATGAGAAAGGTTAAAAGAGGACAGAGCTAATATCATAAAACTTAATTTGGCATGTCAGCAGAGCAAACAGCATGGCTAATGTGTACACTAGAACTTAACTCTGAGCCTCCAGCTCAATATCCCATGGCTGCTGAACTTGAAACTTGTTTTAGGACAGTCTAATTCAAAAGCATAATAAAAAAATAATAAAAACTAATATTCAGTGACAGACTTGCATAGTCTTTTTGAGCCACAGGATCACAAAATGGGAGTAAACAGAACACCTAAAATCATGTAGTGTGTGCTCCAGGGTACTTATCCAGCTGTGGGACCTCCAATCATTCAGCCAGTGGAAAAACTCGGCTCCATCCATTTTACATGTGAAAGTGTCCCTGGGCAAAATACTGAACCCCAAATTGCTCCCAACGGCTATTTTCATTGGTGTGTGTGTGTGTGTGTGTGTGTGTGTGTGTGTGTGTGGATGAGCATTAGTTACTTTGACTCTGAGCGGTTGGCACTTTACATGGCAGGCAGTGCCGTCTCTGTATGAATGTGTGTGTGGTGGAAGAATGTGACATGTAATGTCAAAATATATTAGTGCGTGCAGCCAATTTTACAAAAAAATATGCAGGTACAACAGAATTTATTCCAAATTAAAAGTGGCTATGATAATTTTTGTAATATTTATATTGCAGAGAAATGTTTTAATATTGATCTTTTTGAAAGTCTTTGCAGTAAACAAAGATTAAAAAAAACAAAACAGATACAGACAGATTTAATAAATTATATGGCGGTGCTCTGTTCGATAGGTAGAATTTGCTAAAGGCTGCAAGTCCCCACTTAGCAAATTTCTTTAAAACATTTTTTAAAAAGCAGATTTGCATTCAAAGCCTTAAGTGGCCATTCAAGGAGCTGTGGTTTTGTGTTGGCTTCATATCCAAAAGGTTCTCTCTCTCCGTGTTTCTCTCTCTATGCTTCACTTTGTATATTTGATACAGACAAATGGGCAGCTTGCTGGTGGACACACAGAGACACCGAGGTAGATATATCATCTCTCAACAGAGGAATAAAGCAGATGAAAGGAAGGGGGAGAGAGAGATAAGAAAGTGGGAAGATGGGGGAGTGGATGGATGGAGAAGAGGAGGAGGAGGAAGAGAGAGGCTCCAAAGTGGCTCTTAAGCTGCTTCAAATTGGTCATTAGTGTAATCAGGGGGAAAAGCATTGCAGAAAGCTGCTCCATTAGGGCAAATGGTGACTCTCTGTCCCCTCTCTCCTTGTCTTCCTCTTTCTGTCACTTCCTCTCTCGACATTTCTCCTTTCGCTTCCTCTCGTGTGCTTCTTCAAAGACACGTCCATCTTTTTCTTTTGGTGCTTGAGCGGAAGGTTTTGTCAGCTAAAAGTCTTACGTTAAGTAAATCAAACCAATTTTAGTATAGTTTTATTCAAGGGAACCTTTTGGAACCAGTCTTCTCCTCTCCCTCTTCTCATCTCTCTTTTCTTGTTTTTTTTCATCCCTTCCACTGTCAATTCCCCCATGATTTCCATTCTTCTTCTTCGCTTCTTTTAAGATCCAGACATATTTGCAGAAAGTTATTGAAAAGTAGACCCCGTGCATCTTTTTCCAACTCTTTCCAAATAAGCTCTTCCTCTTTCACCCTGTCCTCCAAAGCTTGACCATTCCATTCCTCCTCTTTCTCTTTCGCCTTTCTACTCCTGCTCTTCCCTGTAGAGTCAAGCCAAACGGAGCAAATCCTTCCAAAGAGGGTTTGATGATGAAACAAATAGGGCAGCCACAAGAGACATTCCTTTGCAGCTTCAGTGAAGTGTGCTGGGCAAGATTAGCAGCCAAAATAACTTTTCTTTTTTTTCTCACTATAAGGCTTTAAAGTGAATCTAATATGGCAACTTTCCAAAGAAGAGGAATTTAATCTGGGACTTCTTGTTCTGGAGGCTGAAAGAAAACAGAGGATGGGCGCTGGATCGAAGCCTGGTCTCTTGAAAAGTCAACAGTTCATGAAGTGAGCGGATTTTGCTTTCTTAAGGAGGTAATTTCAGGTCAGCCAGTCGGGTTATCACACCACTAATAATTACATTTTTGTTTCCTTTTTTCTTTCTTTTGTAGCTCTCGGTATTGGTTCTATCATTTATGGAATGCGACAACATTGCAAGACAATAGGTCGACGGGGCAAGAAGCAGGACCAGTCAGATGATCATAGTGGTTGTAAACAAAGCCGCATATTACAGAAAATGATTGGAAAATCCAAGGCAAACAAATTCCAAATCTCATTATTTATAATTAGTGCTCATGTTCAGTGTTTTACTATGCCCTTTTTGTGGCACACTGAAGTGATGCTGCTGTGTTTGGGGCATTGTGTCATCTGATGCACTTTCCTGGCTTTTGCACTCTCGTTTGTGCTTCGAGATAAACATTTGTCTTTTAAAGAACCAGTGTGGAAGATTTACATGGATGTTTTTCAGATGAATCTTGGTGCTAGATGCAAGTAATTCATCATGCATCTTCTGTGAAACTATTTACGTCAAATGTTTCTTCAAGGAGAGGTGCAATACTTCATTATCTGAAACTAATGCAAGGGTTTAGAAGGCAGATAAATGGCACTGGACATTATAAACGTCAATATATAAAGTATCATCCATTATCAGTGCTTTTGTATGACTATAGGGTCTGCACTATTGCATTTAACGTTGGCAATGAAGGTAGTTATGCCCATGACGCCTATACAATAGGTATTGAATGGGTTTAACAGGCCCTGAGGTCATGATATTAGCTCAGCGAATAAAGGAACTTGTAAACATGATGATTTTTTTTTAAACTATAGTGAGCTGAGGCAGTGTGGGCGCCATTTAACGGGAAACAATAATTAGATTCTGGGAACTTGAGACAAGACAGGCTGCACACTGAGATGAAATTGGTCATTTCCAATGAAGCAACTTGAATTTTCTCAGATCAATAGTGAATACTTTCAGGTATATGGTTAAGAATCCCCCATAGCTTCAGCTTTTTCTCTTACACAGTTCACTGGTGAGAAAGACATGTACTTGTAAGAGTTATAACATAAAAAATAAATTCAATCCAGTGAAGGATGAAGCAAGCTATTATACTGGACATGAGCAAAAGCTAGAAGCAGAACAAGAAGGAATTAAATATTAAATGTTGGATATCCCTACCCAATGCTATTTAAGTTAGAAGGTTTTGAAGGTAAAAATATGTTGGTGTAAAAACTGCTGTCAAAGAACATGAAAGAAAAAAGCTCCCGTCTCATTGGCGCTTTAAATGAAATCCATTGTTTAATTTTATACCATTAAACTTAATTAGCCGGATGATGGAGTTACAGCGTATTTGTAACAGGTGATTGCATTTTTATTGTATTATCTCGGTCAGAGCTGCATGCAGAGCTGCAACGGCTAAATTCCACCAGGCACAGATGTAAAACATCGCGTTTGCACCATGGCCGCAGGACAGATGCTGCAAGGAGCCCACATAAAACTTGACAGAGCGAGTCAAGACGCAGAAACAGCATAGAGAATACAGGTGATTTTCAAAATAAAACACCCCGTGCAAATTAAAAATTGAACAAAAACATGCAGTACTTGCACAGCACATCTATGTTGGTGAGCTGTCATTGTCGTGTCACTGTCATGTTGCTACAGTCAACGGTAATGGCTGCATTCCCTTTCAGTGTGTCATTTCCAGGGCTCCTGGTATTATGCATGATTAGTCTGTGACATGACAATTAAATGGAATATAGTCATCATTACCATTAATTACACGTGTGCTTTTCCTCCTATGGCACATCCAAAGCATCTGTCCAAAACCACATCATCATTTTCTAGCTAGATAAATTGAGATTTCAGACACCATTTAATTAATCACCATCATTTTGTGTCATCGCTGACAGGCGTGACACGACTGTAATGCCATTGTGGAAATGTGTGAGGTCAATATACAGTGTAGCGCATGTGTGGATCTTACTGGTACTGTTCTGTGCTAGTGGGCGTTGTGTACTTATATATATATATCACACAGATAACCAGCAGAGCAGTGCTTCTTCAGAAATGTCTGTGTTGTGATACTGAAACTGTGATGATGTCTCCAGTGGAACAGATTAAAATCCTCCATGAAGGAGCGACATACAAACATTTCAGAGCCACCTTTCAAGTCATGAGTCTTTGATACTCACCAAAACCTTTTTTCTTCTTCTTCTTCCCATTTTTTTTGACTGCTCCCAGTAGACGCGATCACTACAGCGGGTCATCTGTTCTGAGCTCAGTTCGCTCCGACACAAAAAAAGGATTGATTACAGGATTATTAGATTGTATTGCAGGACACTACAAGAGTGGTTTCTGTTTCTTTCTTTCTGGTTTTGAAAAGAAAATGTTCAGTGTGGTCTGAGAGCAAAGGCTTTATCCACATGAAACGGTTTTAAAGAGGTGTTGATTCATGAAGTCTGAATTTTGAGGTGCTGTAGAATTATGTTGCATTGGAATGGTTTTAATATTTAATCTATCCATCATTGTTTTAAATGGGATGGACTAACATCTTTAATATTGATTGATCTGACGCTTCTGACTGCTTCAATTAAATTCCCATCACAATTTAAGAGCCCACAATGACCTCTTCAAATCTTATGTTGCCTTACACAGTTTACAATGATGGAAAAAGCAGCTACAGTGCTTACTAACGTGTCGCATTCACTGCAGAGAAGAGTTCAAACAATCAATTTTAATAAAGTCTGAGTGTTTATCACCAGAGTTGCGGCATCAGACGCTGCTGCTGCCAAGACCTCTGCAGAAAGCCGTTGGCTGGACAAATTGTTAGGTCCAGCAGTGAAATGTTTGACGAGGAGTGCCAGGCTTCACATGAAACTGTTTTTAATTCTATGTAGGATTTGAATTCAGACTTTGCAAACAACGTGCATGATCTACATGCAGAGGCAGGGAAATCCTTCCTCCCCCTACCAACGGGGCCTCAGTGTCAGCATCAGAGTCTCGCTGTGAACCAAAGTCTTCATCCTGATAGTGTTTGTAAAACTCTGTGCTACAGCGATTCAACTCAGCTGATTCCGACACTATTAAAGTCAGTCATTAGTAGAATAATGTGTTTGTGTTTGTCAGCAAACGTGTCTCCTCTCATGAACCAGCCACCACAACAGCTTTCAGCAGCTATAGGATATTAGTACTGTTATGAGGTAGGCGTTTTATTCCATATTTTAAAATGTCTGTAGATTTTACGGTAAAAAAACTGCCAAACCAAACAAACGGAAGTAGAAGACCATACAGTGTTCCATTAAATATTAGTGTTTTACTGTAAAATGAACAGTCTGTAATATAAAATATTACTTTATTCTGTATAAATCCCCTGACAATGGTATATAAATAAAGGTTTTGAAATATGGGCATATTTAATAAACTTTTACTGTCATGGTTAGACAGTTTTTCACCTTTTTTCCTGCTTTTTTTTTTACAGTGTATGTAAACAGTAAATAATTACTTATATTTATATTCTTTAAAATTTTAATTCATTACTTTTTGCTGAATAAAAAAAAAATAGCATAAAATCAGGAGGATGAAAATGTTTGTCACCTGTTAATGATTGTGTTTGTGTCTCTCCTGTGATATTAAAATGTGTCACTTTGGTGAATAAAACAACATGAAACACAGAAATGATCCAATCAATAGCAAGCATGAACTCAGAATAAACTATAATAAATATAATATAATATATATAATATACATATAATATAATATAATATAATATAAGAAAATCCCATGTTGGCTCCGACTGTCACATTACTAAACCACAGAAAAAAGAAACTATGTGGTCCTATTTTTCAACACCTGCCGCAAACTCCGAACTCTTGATTGGGTCAAGAGGGCCCTCTCAGTCCAGGCCCCTGGTTTCAGAAGCACTGCCAGTCCTCTGATTAAATTCCTCTTGTTGTTTCATCTCCTCCTGAGGTGAAACGCTTTCCTCTCAAATGCTCTGTGTGTTCAGGACGCTGACGAGTTCCCAATGACGGTCCTGTATCAGATCAGACTTTGTCTCCGCAGGAGTTTGCTGCTAGTGTGAGAAGAAGAAGAAACGGGTATCCCGTCGAGGACCACCTGGTGTTCAAGAAGAACAGGACCTGTAAAGAGAGAAAAACACATCGCACATCACCACCTGCAGCGGCAGGAAAAGTTTGAGTTCATTTTACAGGACCTGCAGGCCAGCAAAGCCCTGTCTTTGGTCCATTACAACACAAAACACTATTCTACAAATACAACCTCCATACTCCATGACATCACATCCAACACAGATGGTCCAACTGTAGATCTTGAAGGACTACATCAGAGTCTTTACCCCTTAACTGCACCCCGTGTTTATTTCACATTATAGCTGAACATTGCACAGTTTTCATTTATTAAGCAAAAATACCAGCAACCTTCTGCAACCATGTTTATTTCCTGTCTACGGAGCGCTGATGCTGCATCACTCCGTTCCTGCAGCTGCAGAATCCAAACGACCCAGTCGATCTTTTCCGCTGGTGACCCGCAGGAAGAAATAACTCACCTGAGAACATGTGCTCTGTTGGTACAGCCCGATGAGCTTCATCAGCCAGCAAGGCTCCGCAGGGGACAGCAGGGTACGGGCTAAGACACTGTCACAGCATGCTGTCTTTCAGATGGAGACATATTTTTTACAGTTAGTCTCCTTATTGTCATCTATCTACAGACTTTTCTAAGTCATCGTGGGTTCACCAGGCAGTCATTTGTTCATTTTTAAGAGGGAGGACGGACCAGTAGGTTTGGGTTAGGGATACCCCCATGGACCTGGGAGTGTGTTATCATTCAGCACAGATGCTGAATGATCAGAGAAATACGATATGAATATTACAGGCGGCAGCGTGTCTCTATGATCCTCTCACACCGCTACTTCTCACTTTGATCACAAAGGTCACAGTACTCAATAGTGGATGGGTTATAGTGTAGTATAAAATAAAGTATTAATACTGTGGGACATAGTTTACAGAGTCTTATTGATCCAAGACGAAGAGCAGCACTGAGAGAAAAAGGCGCAATTACAAATCCGTGTGCCACTTTAGCACCATAAACAGCGGCATGGATTTATCAATACACGGCACAGTCAGGCTGATGACATTTCAGAGTCGTGGTCGGGGGGCCAAAGATTCTAACGTGCACAAACCTCGGTCAGATAAAGGATCGATGAGTCAGGCAGACTACACTGACATGTTCAACTAAAATAAAAGCTCTGCATCCCCTCTGCTATTAGGAGACGGAGAGGGTGGAGAGGGTGGAGAGGGTGGTGGCAGGTTAACGGGGGGAGGGGGTTGTTAGTGAGGGGATTCGTCCTCATCACTCTTCAAATTGCCTCCTATCTGACCATCCAGCATCGGGTCCATGCTCACTTATCTGTGGTTCACTTATCTACTAAGTATAGTCGCACAAGCCACACTCACACAGCAACTCACACGCCTCCACAATGCACACACACACACACACACACACACTTACACTCAGCCTCATTAACTGAAATTAAATTGGAAAAATGCAAACAATGTCTTAGCCTACACTGTTTTTCTTTGCTTACTCAAACAGGATTCATTATATTTATATAAACATTTTTTTATATATCAACTCACAACTTAATTATCTAGCTCCATACTTACATGTCACTCTTCAAAACACTAAAAATGGTCATTAAATGAATTATTTGGAACAAGAACGAGGTCAAATTTGCAAATTAAATCATCATCAAACTTCACTGTACTCTAACTAAATATGCTGTACACAGTATGACGCAGGGAATTGCACATTATTATAAATTTGCCTTAGGTCCAGCATTGAAATGTTACAAACAAATATATTATCACCAGTTAGGCAGTATGCATGAGTTTATTTGCCACTTTTAAAATCTTAAATTCAACTCTGAGCCCCCTGGAAAGATGCTGAACATTCAGTATGCTTATTAAATTGGAGGTGGTGCGAGCAGCTCTGTTGCTCTCCGGAGCCCCGAATCTTCAGAGCATCAGTAACATTGAGTTAATGTGTCTCCATTAGACATCGCTGCCAGCTCCCCAGAAAGTGGCAAAAAGGGAGGAGGACAAAACCAAAAAGGGACGGAAGTACAAGGGAGAGGGGAGCGAGACAGGCAGAGCACCAGTGAGGTGGGAGGATGTCTAGACAAATAGAGAGACAGATAAAGGAAGACGCAGGACACCCAGAGGCAGACAGCAGGGAACCTCACAGAGAACGGACAAGAAAGGACAAAGCGAGTGGTAGAAATAGAAAATCATAAAAACAAATAATGATGAAAAATAAAAACAACTGAGGGACAGACAGAGACAAGGATAGAAACCGGGAGTGACAGAGAAAGAGACAGATGAAGCAACAGAGAGAATTAAAGGGCGACACAGGAATCAGAGAGAGGCAGGAACGAGCGAGGGACTAATTTATTTAACGGGGTTGCTATGGGGAACAGCATCTATGATGAATGTGTGGGCTGATTATGCAACCAATTGACTATAATTCACCCAGCTGACAGAACATCATGACTGGCGATCCGCAGGGAAACCAGACATTGCTGAAAAGGAAATGTAGGATGTGAATTGTTGCAAACATGCGCGTGTCATCAAATTACAGGCAACAGCACTGATGCTGAACATTCATTTTAGTATAGCGGGGAAAAATTCACAGCTTTCAGTCATTTAAGCAGGACACATCTTTGTTACTTATTAAGCTAAAGAAACAGGCTTCTTGTGGTTATAAAGTCAAATAAAAAAAAAAATAAAAAAAAAGCTCAGTGGGTAGAGCATCAGCCCCATGTGCAAAGGCTCAGTCCTTTCAGAGGTTTCAAATCCCAGAAAAAAATAATAAAATTAAATTAAAAAAAGCTTTTAAAGGCAGAAAATCAGAAATTTAGGAAAAAAAAGTCAAAATTCTAAAAAAAAAAAAAAAAAGTCTGAAGTTTTAGGGAAATTTTGAGGGGAAAAAAGTTAGATTTTTTTTTTTTTTAAAGTCAGAATTTTAAGAAAAAAATAGAGTAATAGGAATAGGAATAGAAGATGAAATCCAAAACCAAGTGCTCAATGCAATAATAATAAAAATAAATTGGGAGAGAATTCATACCAGATATCTTCAAATGAAGCAATTTTCAACACCATCCTGGTAAAGAGCATTACATTATTTCAAGGATTAAACTGCACCGACCTGTTTTCAGTATCGATTGGATGATCTACTGCAGGCTACTCAAGGGTGTTCGACTTTATTCACAAAAACAAATGTCTTTGCCTTGTTTCAATAATAACTGATCTCATTTGGAGTTCTGGTTACCTAGATACAACAGACTGCAGACGTGTAGACAGCACCTAATGTTAAAGGAATGATAGAGTGATACATCGGGGTAAAGGTAGAGCAGATTTGGCTTAATAATGATCCAGGTCTGATCTGATCTTTCCTGCAGGCAGACTGCATGGAGTCAAGTTGACTTTTGAAACATCAGGCTCAGATGCTCAAATACCTACAAATGACTGAAAATTATAAAAGAGTCCAAGCAGCAGGGAAATTTTGCCTAATTCACCTAAAGCACTTCATCCTCAATGAAAGAAGGTAGCTTTGAAGATTCTAGCCAGTTTGGTGGTGCAGGGGAGAGCTCTGCGTTGCCAGGAAAGATCTGCAGGTAAAGGTAGATGTCGAGATTGCAGGATTAAGTGAAGAGGAAGATCACCTCCAGGAATAGCCTGGAATACGTGTTCTGATCATTTCTCGGCACTTGCAAGTGTGCAAGTGGAAACGTTGCCCCGCGCTTTTAGTCCAAGCTCCAAGTGATGTGGAAATAAAAGAAAAAAGAATAAAGAGATTCTGTATCTTCCAGGATATTATAGATAATAGATGCTTTGTACATCTATTGTCCCTTAAAGAAAAAAAGTCATAGAACACGACCCAACCTATGGCCTGGGGGCCAAATTGCATCCTCCATGCAGATCCTACTTATTTAACACCCAGCAGCACAAATCCATAGGTGGAACCTCTCGACAACAGGTTTAAACACTGATGTAAGCACTTAGTCAAAACCTCTGCGCTTGTCTAACTGTGCGAACGTGGAGCGGGTCACTGCTGAAAAAGAGTAATAACTATCCAAAGTGATGTGAGATCAACGTCAATGATAGAAAAAAGCCTGATGCTAAGGCAACCGGATATGATTTTGGAGCACGTCAATAGAAGTTATGTTATGTGACTCATGTAAATGGAAACATTTAGTCCCGTTTCCGTCCTGACAGCTTGTGTGTCATGCTGACATTCACCGGAAACTGTGACAAGTGTTCATTCTGCAATAATGTTACAGAAATTGCACATTATACTAAACCAATGGGATCATATTGTGGTGCAGAGTCATTTTTTTTGTATTAATAATCAGGTCAAGTTTTTTCCCCTATTATATTTGTATGGTTAAGAATGAATTCATATGATAAACATGTTTTGATGCTGTCGCACATACAAAGAAAAGGTTGGTTTAGCATCACATGAAGCTCATGTGGAAATGTAATTATGTTGTGGTGGGAGACAGAGACTCCGGGCAAAACACTGCATTGTGAGATGATGAACATCTTTTCATTTTGCTATTTTTATTTTATTTTATTTTTCTTTCTGAGCTTCTATTGTTAGAAACAGAAGGTTAACCTGACACTAGACTGACAATTAATGAGCATATGAGCAAAAAAGAATTTTGCACATTTGTGAGGACAATAAAGTCATTTACAATGATATATTTGTTTGTTGTGTTGTGCTTTTTTTGTATTAAGCATATTTTATTCTGTATCTTTTGTACATAGAACCTTCTTTTCTATTAACTTCTACAAATGCCTTGTAAAAACTAAAATGCATCCATCCCAAACACACAGGTTTTCCTTTTAAAGTACATGTTTTGCTTCATTGGATGACGATTGAACCCATGCCGCTGCAGTAAGGACTTTAGCCCTGATACATGGGGCGCACATTCTACCAGGTAAGTTAGTGCCCTAGGTTTTTCTTTTTTTTTCATATAAAGAAGAAAACATAGTTTATTTAGAGAGAATTCTGATATTTTGACCGAGTTCCTCCCTCCTCTCTTCTATCCGCCGTTGACAGTTACAATACATACAATTACATGACAAGAGAAAAGAGAGGAAGGGGGAAGTCTCTCAGGAATAATAGATTATCTGATATCCATATGTAGTCCATCCCTGCAAAGTGTGAGATTACTTGAGCAGATTATTTCTCTATGCAGAGTCGCCCGGGTCAGATTACACCTGCCGGCTTGTCAGAGACAAATGCTCCCCTTGTTCATCATTAACAACCTGGCTGAGAAGACACTCAGTCTCTCTCTCACATTATCTGTTGCCTGAAGACCTGCCCTGTTTTTGATCTAGCTGCATACATGTCATAATGAAAGTTCAAAGGGCTGGTTTTTACAAAATTGGAGTCCTGAACAGGTGCCACCACATTAGGCTGATGTCCATCACTGACTGCAGGCTGCTGCAAGAGAGAACAGGTCAAAGAGTGCAGGCAGTGGAGTCGTAACAGTACTTTCCAGGTCATGAAACATGTTCCGCATGTCGAGCAGAGAAGAAAGTCAGCTCTCCGATGCCATTCCAAAAATAAACACATGGCATTTTGTTTGTGTTGTAGGAATTCAGCTGACACGATTAATAAAGCAAAGTGACCCTGTGATAAGATGAAAATCATGATGGAGTCACTTAATCACCAAAACAAATTAGCACAGTGTTTGAATGTGGAGAAAAAAATAGAAGGACTTACTTTCTATTTCTTTTATTGTCATTTCACCAGACCTGCACAAATGAATATGCGTGCATTTGCAGGGGTCAGAAACATTATTAAAAATTAACGCAATGCATGAACAAAGATTTCTCCATCACTGAGAAAAAGCCTTGACCTCACATGTATGAATGATGTAGACCAGGAAAATGTCCATCTAATCCATATCATACGCCAATAACAATATGATTGGATTCTCTGTCTATCAGGTCGCTTTCAACCAAAACAACAGGAAGCCTTTATGTGTTTCAAATACTACACAAAAGGAAAATGTAGTCTATGCTGTAGCTCGTTGCACTGCAGGTTTTATATTCATCAGGCATAGGGCAGACTGCAGAGAGAATGGAGTAGGAGAAAAAAAAAAGACTTTAGAGTGGCCAGACAATTTTCTGACAGATTATTTCACACCAAAATAAATAAATAAATGAAATCTTTAGGGCAGACCTTGTTAGATTTTAATGCAGATACTCAGCTCAGTCAGTGGTCCTACGCTTCAAGCTATGACACTGCATATACCCCTGTCATTTATTTATTCATTTAGTGCTGTTGAAGCCATGTAACATAGTATGAAGCAGGAGAAAGTCCACGAATACAGGTGGCTGGGGTTGATGAATATGTAAAACAAACACTGAAGACTTTCACCCAGGAGAACATTTCCGTGTCCCGTGTGGAAACAATTTAGTGTAGACTTCTTTTTACTTTTTTTTAAACCGCAATTGTATAATATTATTATTATTTTAGAGGTCTGAAGAAGAACTGCAAATCTCACACTAGAAGGTTGCCTCCAGCTAGTTTTAAGCATAGAGCCACTGACCTTTGTCCTTTGTGACTCCAGTTGCTTGAAATCTCCCTCAATGTGTGATAGAACAACTCTTGAACCCCCTCCTGAACTTGATGACAACCATTTCAAAACCCTTTTTTTTTTTTTTTGGCCAATGATGCATTCAAGGATGTTGGTTACTCTCCAGAGTTGTAGTTGAAATCAAGGAGTGCTCCTCCTTCACACCACGATGGGAACTATCTGCACTTATGAATGTGTTTACGACGGTGGCGAGATCAATGAGGAAGGATCAGTTTTTATTCTGTGCTGCGAAATTGTCCGCCAAATACATAGGCTACCTCTTCTGTGTTTGTCCAACCTGCACCGTCATGGGGCAAATGACAGAAATTTAGTGGAAGATGTTTTTGCCTAAAGTAGCAAAGGTTTTACAAAAACCCTGCGAGGCAGCATTGTCACCTTTTGAAGGCTGCTCCTCTGCAGCTCTTCCGACTTGTTCGAGTTGGCACAGTTTGGAGCTAAGCCATATTGGTCTCCCTGTGGTGCTCAGTGGACATCCTGCTGCAAACACAGCCCACACTCCTCTCCGCTCGTAGGAGCACTGTACCCTGGTTATCGACGGAGTTCTGTCGATATGTGGAGCATGCTCTCTTCGATAATGACTCCTGGGTTAAAAGACACATGCTCAGTTGTTGATGGGTTTGTGTTTGCCTTGGCAATCTTTTGCGAAGCAACATTGGTTGGGGTGGTGTTGCCAGTGACCGATTAACCTGTAATTTTTAGGGTAAACCTAAAAGACCTTCTGTTCCTCTCCATCACTGTCATGGAGAAAGTATTTAAGAAATTTTGCAGATCTGCTATGAAACATTCCAAGGATGCTGGTACACCATATGGAAAACAACCCCTTTTTTTCAGAGTAGGGGATTTTCCACTAGTTTTTATTTTTCTTGTGATGAATAGGAGCGACATAGCTTTCCCATTTGTGTCAACTTGTCTGTGAGCATTCCTCTGCTGCAGCAACTCAGACTGTGTCAGGCGACATTTCAAAGACCACATCATCATTTTCACATTACTCATCCAGCCGTTAGTTGAATCTTCTTCTGGCCCACATGTGACATCAGTGTATTAAACAGTATCACCCCCCCCCAAACTGGTAAAAAGAGCTTGCTCACCAAACATAAAAAGAAGGACCTTCAAACTCTGACATTGAATTAGCTGCCCATTTCTCTGTCTGGTGACTCTCAAGACTCCAGTGAAGCATGTATTCCCTCCAGTGACTGTGGTGATGGTGTCCTGGCTGGTATGTGCTTCTATCTAGTTATCTGTCTGTTTGAATTGTATTATGATTTTTTGTAATGACTAATAATAATTTGTGCAACATGTATTTCAAACAGCTTAACGATAAATTAAGACATCGGTGTTGCGCTCATGGGTGTTTTGAAGTGGCAATGGTTTGTGGCTGCACGTCAGATGTGGCAGTACAAGATAAGGTTAAGGCAACAATGTGGGATGTTGTTGATTAGACTGGTATCCAAAAGTTTTTGATTTAGAGGAAACCAACGGGAGCGAAGTCACTACTTTACTACAGAAAGATGATTATTATTATAATCTTTACCCATCTCTTTTAATGCTGGCTCCACTTTATCTGAGTTAGGCATACAGACGGCCTCTTATTTTGATGGGTTTGAAACACCCTTATGCGATGCTTCTTTGAATCATGATTTAAGCTAAGAAATAAGACTTTTTAGAACACAATAATTTGTCTGCTGCACTTTCAGTTTAGCTGCATTTTGAACTAATAAAAAAAAAAAAAAAAACTTTTATTATGGGAACAAGATAAATTTCACCAGCTGTGTTACCCTCGAGGAGGCAACGTTCTCATCAAAATGTCAGTTTTAATGACGCTATTTTCTTTGTCAGAGTTACAGGTACGGGGCAACTCTTTTAAGTCTCAAATAGCTGGTGGAAAACAACAACCGGAATACTCCACCTTCGTCAAGTCCTCTCCATCAATCCCTTCTTGCCTGCCTCTCTGTTTACCTCAACCCCTGTGGAAAGAAAGAGTCACACAGCACAAATAAAACAGCATTGCTGAACTATAGTTCAAATGCACCAATACACACTGCTACAGTACTTTATCCACAGTGTGTGGGAACCTCATAGCATCAGTTTTTTATTTCCTTTGGACTGAAAATGAAAGGTAACGTTGCACCGCACATGTATAGAAAATGATTCAAGCCTGCCCTGTGGTAATGATTTATAAAATACCACCATTGCAGAAATGCCGTGGGGGAAAATGTTCGTTTTTCTCAATTTTCGTAGATAAAAGAGGATTTTGCAGAGCCCTGGCACTATACGCCGAGTCCCTTTTAGCTTCCCCGTAGTTAGTTCCTGTGTCGCCGGCCGCCTGTCTCTCTCTATCTACCCACCTATCTATTTCCAGCTGCATATCTTGCAGTAGCAGTGCTTTGCTGGAAACTGGCAGGAATGCTCAGTCAAAGCACCTTTGGCAAACAAAACAGCAGACGACAACAAAACCAAACTTCCCTCCAATCGCCTTTTCTCAAGGCAAGTGAAGTTGAATAAGAATATGGAAACGCTCGCCCAACCCATGAAAACCTGCACCTCCTCTGTTCCTCCCCTGATCCTTTAAAAGGAAAAAAAAGTTTGTTTTTCCACTCTATATATCTCTATATCTGTTTTTCTATCCTTTTCCTATCTATTCCTCCTCCACACAGAGGTCGGAGGTCATGGCCACCTACAGAATATACCTATATAGCATTCATTATAAATCATGAATCAATCAGATAAAGCATTAATTATATTCCATTCATTTATTTATATATTTATGTATTATTTAATATAACCTTGTAGCACCCACAGCTGAGGCTGTAGGGCACAAACCATAAAATTACTTTAAGTTTTTTTTTTACATTCTGCAGGACTTTCTCAAAACATTGAAAAAAAAAATGTTTCACCTACAACCTCTAAATGAAGAGTCCCTTCTAAAACCTAAAACTCTATTACTGCATTAACACAGTAGAGTGTACAATACAATTTTAGATAGATAGCTACTGCTATTTCATATTTCATGAGGGCCACTTCATACATTCCACCTCAAACTGTGCAATGCATGCTGAGGGTCACGGTTGGATAAACTCAACAGGACTATTCATGCAAAAAGCAGATGCAATTCTGAGGTTCCCAAACCGGACATTCTCCTAATCCACATTTGAGATCCTGTCCGGAATCCAGATTGTCGAAGTGCAGATTCAGAAGGAGCAATGTGGATTCCATCCTGGCATCCGTCCTTTCCAGCACCCCAGAGCAAACTTTCACAGGAATATTGAGTGGTGTGATAGCCAGACAATTAAACCAGAGGATCCAATTATTAAACAATGCACATATGATAAATTATTACCACACTGCACACAAGGCATCATTTTTAATACAATATCACAGCGACGACAGAAGAAGTACTGTCAAAGACAAACTGACTCAAATGGCAGTGGTGGGATTTGATCCCACGCCACCTGAGAGACTGGAACTTTAATAAGCCACTGCCTCACTGCGACAAGCAAAGCTTTTCAACTAGTTTGACTAGTTTAAATCTCCAATCCATCAAATGTACATGAAATTCTGCAAACTACTGTATGATGTCTACAGTAATGAGACGTTTCGGGACACCTCTGGCAATGTGTGGTCTGATCTGAAAACTCTGGGTGGGTTTGGATGGAGAAATTGTAAATGAATGGATGGATGGATGGATGGATGGATGGATGGATGGATGGATGGATAGATAGATAGATAGATAGATAGATAGATAGATAGATAGATAGTTCTACCTCTAAAAAAATATACAATAGAAAAATATACATATGGACTCATGTGCAATAACTTGTGCAAATGTGCATCCCTTATGTCCATCAGCTCAACTCTCTCTGCACAGAGGGAGTCATTGTACAAAGATATGGGAACAGTTGGTAGGAATGACTTCCTGTAGCAGTTCTTTTATTTACAGTGGAGCTGCAGGAGTCTCCAACTGAAACCGCTCTGTTATTTGAGCAGGAGGTCATGCAGTGGATGGGTGTTGTTCTCCATAATACTGAGCAGTTTGTGGAGCATCCTTTTGACTCTTGTACTCTGGGCTCACTTCATGGTCTCATTGTTAGGCAGACGATGCACTGATTTATATGTGGCTGTAAAACCTAATAACAGTGAATTTAGTCCTTTATGACTGTCTGGTGCCTGTCAAGTATTTGTCTATGGCTCAGACAACTCAAACAAAACTCTCTCCAGACTGGTAATAATATGTCGTTATGACCAGCCCACACTCATTTATAATCCAAATCAATGTTAATATCATCTAACAATAAAATTATAATATGCACAATGCTAATTTAATGAATCCAATGTACTGTATCAGGAGCAATAAAATTGGTTTAATTAATTGATTGAAATGTGGTCAGTGAAACAAAATCAATATGGTCCTCATGGAGATTAATATAGGACTATATGAACAACATATCTTTTCATGTTCTCTCTCATGGACACACACAATCAAATAATTGTATAGAAACAGTCATTTTTGCTCATCTCTCACACAGACAGTGTGAGAGTCCGGCAATGTGAGGACATATACTGTATTTTACAAGTAACAAAACAAAATGGGTAACACACACATAGTGGCAGAAAAAAGGGTCCGTAATTCAATTATTACATGAAATTTGTACATATTATAAATAATTGCCACATTCCACCACTACACATGAAGATTTCTACTCTCACACAAGATATTTCATCATGTAATGGGCTGGGATGTCATGGCAGAGCAGCAAAGCCCTCGGCCTGCCTCCTAGTTCCCTGTTTTCCCAGCGTCTTCTCTTCCCTTGTGTTCTTGTTTGCCTCTCTGTTGTGTGAGTTGCTGGGCATGGCCTCCAGTTTTCCCTCTCACCTGCCTGATCACAAGATACCTGTTCCTCATTATCCTGTCAACTTATGCAGTACACAAGACTGGCTCAAACTCCAAGACAGCCAACATCGTTCAGTTTCCCTTGTGGTACAAAATACTATGGCCTACTCTGTGACTTTTTTGTATGCTCTTTACTAATCTTGATCTCCCTGAGCTTCAGGATATCCTAACATCCACCTGCAATACTCAGCCCCATCTCATCTTCACTCCTGTCTAGATCTTTCCACCACTAGCACTACACCTGCACTTGGATTCCCTCTCAGCTAGATCTTAACCTGTCCCTGCACATTCAGCTCTGTTACCAAATAAACCGTTTAAACTGGTGTTTGCACTTTGGGTCCGCTAAACATCCAACGTAACATCCATCTGCAGATGAGGTGAGGTGTAATAAACACTGCTGGGAGTCTCAAGTCTGTAGAACTTCTAATTATCTTTGCAACAGGCAGCAAGACTATATATATTTATGTATATATATGAGAGAGTCGAAGTCTTCCACAGTGGTTTCTTACTGTTTCTAGGCCTTAAGGCAAGGCAGTCTGCAAGCACAACCAAACATGCTAATAGAACACCCACGGGTGTTCTCAGTGTTTCTGTGTACATGCATTTGTGTGCATGTGCATAGCTCTGCGTGTGTGTTTATTTGTGAGGGCGTGGATGGATGGATGGATGGAGTTGACATAACATGACTCTGCAGAGCAGATTTAATGAGGAAAAGGGAAAAAAAGCTGCTGGCATTTTGTGATGTGTCACCCCTCTCCCCCAACGGAGTCTCATAAAATGCAGTTGCTGTTGTTGTTGTTGTTGTTTACCCTTTAATCACAGTGAGGACACTGACTTTACCTTTGTTTTCATTTAATCATAAATATATATTCGTAACTCTGTACTTTTCTGATGCCCTCATTTACATATTTCAATATTACATAATATTAATCCTAAATATAAAAACACTGCATCCTGCTGAAAGTGTCAGGAGCTCTCTCTTTATGCTATATGCAGACTGTTTTCAGTTCAGCAATATTTCTTTTAAACCTTTCATCGTCGGTCATTTGAATTTACCATATTTGGGGGTTCTCAGTCCCCAACCTGTTTGTATTATCTTTTTAGATATTTTCATGCTGGTACTGTTTCAAACAGCTTTATACTGCTACAAAGTAGTTTCAGAGCCACAGAATATCACAAGATTACTCTGTTGTGAACCTAATTTGGTAAAAAAATACACCTTAAGCTGTACTGCCTGCATGTCTTCGGTCATTAGTAAAATAAACATGTATTTCGATACTCTGTGAAAAATAGTTTTAGGGGATGTCTGGCCCCTTAATTAATACGTACACATTCCCAAAAAACACATTTTAGTGTCTCAAAGATTTATTATTTATTGATAGCATTAGTTACCCATTCCCTCTGCTTTTAACTTATCCAAACTATCATTTACTATATGTCCAATAAATGCAAAGCAGCCAGTTGAATGTCCTTAAGCAGTCCTTGTATATTAATAGGCAAACTTTTTTTTTTTTTTTACCACTTCACTTCAAGTCTTTATACTTGAAAAGAGTTGAATGAATGTGCTGCTGAGTCCACTCAACTACTTCAGGTAGTAATATTTTCTAAAGGACCATTACCAGCATATTTGCAGACTTCCTGGCATGCATTGATTGACATTGAAGCTTCTCTTTCTTTTTTGTAGTTTGGTGTGCAGTGGCTCTGACAGCAGGCAAGTTCTGCACTTCAAACTGAGAAAAAGTAAATTCAAAGAAAATGTGTTTTGTTTATCAGTGTTGCTGAGTAGTTGCTGAATGAACTACATTTCTTGAGTTTATTTAACGTGTTTTTTAAACACTCAATGAACTTAGCTGGTTTTGTTCCTCCAAGCTTTTAGAAACTCAAAAAAGCGATCCATGTGAATTTGCTAGAAGACGAGGAACCAGCTATGATTTTGTGGGTTAAGTTGACTGACGAGACGTGTGGTTTCAGTTTCACATTCGTTTCTTGGTTCATGTGAGGATGAGGCCGTTTTGTCTGAAGATGACAAAGGTTTTTCTGAGACTGAGTGACTTTTAGGCGACTCTGATGCCTTTTCATTTGAGATCTGAGGATGTCCTAAAAGGAACACCATAATCAGGATTAACAACAAACATCTCTGTGTTAGTTAAAGATTGTTTGCACTTAGCAAAGATACTCACAGACACAAATTAAATCAAGCAGGAAGGCATGAAGATTTTGGATTTGAGAATGATTATTCTTTGCCATTCATCAGAAAAGGTCCTTTGTGCAAACACCTTACTGAACAAACATAGTCAGAACATAAAGTTGAGACGATGGCGTCAAAAAAGGTGCTGTCATTGTTTTGAGGCATTAGGACAGGGAGTAATTGAAAGAAAGATGATATGATGATCTTCATTTATTCAGTGCTGAGAGAGTTAAGTTTATCAGACGTTATAATCAAACCACAGGCATGACAGTTCAGTTTCTTCACAAATGTAAGCTGTCAGTTTCTTTTCTTAAATTAAATATGAAGCACTAAAAAACATATTCATTCAATATATACGTTGATTAGGCATGAAGCTGTCGAGATAATGCACTGAGTTGTGTTTTTTCACTATTTTATCATAAGCAGGGCTGGCAAAATATATCAATGTTGTGATTTTCATTTTGTCGTCTAGATCCAAGGATGCTTTGGATAAACTCAGTAATGCATCAACATTAAAGCTTCTGGAAATGTGGCTTGAAATAGTAAAAATGCATGTATGGCATGAAAGTTGATCCACAAAAATCTGAGTGAAAATAACTGTTCATAACTTTGAGAAAACCCGGTTCAAACACAGCTCATTTTGCTGTTCACACCCACACACACAGACTGTGCAGACATGGTAGATGACATTTTGATTGACACTGACGTTTGATCGACGTCTTCCTCAGAGGACCTGTAGAGAAGCTAAACAATGTACTGTTGTGGATGGGGAGGCAGCAGGAAAACATATTTTAGCCACCTAAAACATTCAGTATCAGTTTACGCTATACTTAGAATATTTCCCCCGCTGTAATTTGCCATTAGACGGTCCTTTCTGATAGGAAACTGAAGTCGTTATCTATGTTCTCTTCAATGCCACCAAACCAGACTCCTTTGACTGAAACAGTAATTTTACCAGAATATTTTCACACTTGACACGGTGGATTGAGTATTTATTATCAACAACAAAATTGGTGGCTGTAGAAACAGTGGAAAGACTAACCAATAATTAGTTTTACGTCGCGTCTTTCACATTTGAATTGCACTAAACGTGTGTTTTTTACGACAATTTAACATCAATTACGAACGTATCCTTTTTTGGAGTAAAACTACGTTCAATAATGAACAAGTTTAAGAATATTTCCTTTCAGTGTATGAGTTTATTCCTGACACTAAACATGGCAAAGTAGGTTTCGTTCATCTCTGACTGCTTTGAGGCATGCAACTCTGTGAGACGTGGATTTTTTCTTTATGATGGGTTTGCAGAATTAAATGTACAATTAATGCCTGAGCATAAACAAGGTGTACTGTACCTTAACTGTAAAGAAAAGGCATATGTTTAAAATAGTTCACAAGTATAAAGTGGTCTATGAAAGTACACTAATAATACTAACTAATCATTTTCTGTTTTAGTTACTTTTACCTCAATCAATACCGTAACCGCTCAATGGCTGCCGTTTGTGGGTTGCTTAGAGATAAAACAATATTTTTAAACGTTCACTGTGATTGAACATTTAGCAGAATCATCCACTATCAATGCTCCATCTAGCAACAGGCTTACTAATATATGATATGTGTGGGCACTCAAATACAGTGGGTGTTGCAATTTGCTTGGCTGCAGCAATGGCCTTTTCAGCAGATCGTGTGATGTTTTAACACAGTGATCGATACGTAATCAATAACTCTGCCTATTTTAGAGTCAGCCTGTGGAAGATAAATGTGAGTACATTTACCAACATCCACTCATTGTAGGACATGCTGAAGTAATTACATAATTGATTAACTGTATGTGTTTCACGTCCACCTTTTCTTCATTAGAGCTAATAGTTGAGTCAACCACCACATGCACCAAATTCAGATGTTTCCATGAACATTGTTAATTTTGGCATCAACCAGCTCATTTATTAGCAGCAACAACAGCATGTCACGCACCCCTGAAGCTTTTGTACCATTCAACTCAACCTTTGCCTGTAATAACTTCAATAACCATGTTCAAATTTTGGCACTTGAAAACACCTCGATAGATGAGTTCTAGACGGGGATGTTTACCTCTACATCAGGTCATTCGCTTGCTATTTGCTATTTGCTATTACCCTAAATTCCAATTTTCCATACAAACGTTGGTGTCGACTCGAGTCTAGAGTCTACAGTCACGCTTGCAGCTCTAAGTCTCGAGTTCAGAGGGGTTGTGCTGCGAACAAGCTCACATTGACAATACTACCTTGATGATATTTAGCAATTATGATGTTTATCACGTTCTCCATCGTAGTCGAACGCGTCAGCGGTCTAATGCTGAAGGGCATGTCATTGTTTTTGCAGGTATTTGGTCACTGTAAAGAATTTCACTGTAAAATAACAACGCCCTAGTAATTTTACAGCACATCTACTGTAATCTATGAAACAGTATATTACCGTATTTTGGATTACAGTACATGACAGTTGGAGAATTGTGGGTTATGGTAATTTTACAGTATATGCCAGTGTGTTATAAAATCTGCTATTTTTGCATTCGTATAAATCCTCACCAATTTAAAACCAAAGTATGCAGGGTTTTTCAAACACCCAGCCCTAGGCTGCCACATTCATCCTGACAGCCAGTAAATAATGATAACAAACACACAGCTTGACTTTTCTTGTATTTTAATAACGTCTTGCCTTGCCTAGTGCTTAGAGCGGATCAGGAACACATTCAGCTCCAACATGCATCCATCACTGTTCATCTGTGTGTGCTCAACTGAAGAAAAGCAGCAGGTTAAGCCAGCGGATGACACGGAGGAGGAGAGTAGCAAAGAGTGGACAGCACAAGGAGCGCTCACTCTGACGCTGTTTCCAAGAACCAAGAACCAGAACTCACAGAGCGGAGCACTAGCTCTAACACCGTTTCCCAGAACCGACAGTACAGAGCTCTCACTTTAAACTTATTCAGCTGATAACTTGTTTCACTTAATAACTTCTACCAAACTGCGTCTGCCTCAGGTTCTATCATCAACATAGGGTTTCTATGCATGCTGGCTCAATGAAGAGACACAATATAACTGAACTGATTCAATTTTGTTGTTATTGACAATCATTCCTAACCTCTGACCTTGAATAAAAATCAGATGCAGACCTTTAAGTAATAAGTTTGAGAACCCCGGTATAAAGCAACATTCCATAACATTGCTGTAGTTTATTACAAAGTGCTCATTTGTACAGCAGACATTGTAAGATTAGTAACATTGAGAACATTGCATTACCATATTTGAAAGAAACTGTCTCCAATACAATCATTAGTGACAAACTTTACTGAACCCACGAGCATAACCTCAGACACTGAATTAAAATACCGTCTAGAACAGTCTAACAGAACAGTCTAGCTTGAAAAAACAATATTTTTGCATGTGAACAATGTGAACAATAACAGTGGACATGGAGAAAGAAAGAGCAAGTACTTAACAGCAGCGTTTGGCTGGTCTCCTCAGTCACTGATGACGAGTGCCTTTTTAAAAAAAAAAAAAAAAAGATAATAATAAATAAAATTAGCAACACAACGTCTCTGGTAAAATATAAAAATATGACAGACTAATGGAGGGAGAAAAAGAAACGTAAAAATGAGGGGGGAGAAACGGGCCAGAGCAACAAACTGTTCAACTGTTTTTCTTCGACATCGCGTGAGACCTTAAGCACATATCGCGTGCGACTAGAGAAGACTGTTAGCTACAGCAACCACAGTATGTCACGCACCCCTGCGGCTTGTGTGCCAATTAACGTGATCTTTGACTATCATAACATCACGAGTTTAAAGACGTTGAGACCCTAACGGACAACCTGGAAAAAAAAACATATGGAAAGATGACATAGATAAAACCTAGACGGCAAACATGTTCAGCACTTCAGCAGTTATCTAACTCAGCTTCATAGCTAATGAAGATCACGCTGGTGTTGGCGGAATATTTTGAAAGATGAGTTTTGTTTTGCGTAATTAATGTCGACTATCGGCAGGTTACAACAGCGGGTGTTGTTGACCCAGTAACATTACAGGATTAATAGGTTACCAATTTGACTGGGGTCGGGAAGCTATAGATGTGTTATTATGCAGAAGATTGAATGCTGCCACTTAGCTAGTATAGTATTTAATAGGTTATAGTTATTTTTCAATGCTAAATAATGTTAAGCAAAATATTAAAATTACCCTGAGTAGTCTGAATTCATTTTTAGCCAATATTTAGTCTAAACTGCAGCTGTATGTTCACGTTACAAAATATGGTTAACTCATTGATGCAACTAATCAATGCTGATACTGTATGCTAATAAATTGAGTGATGATAATAGAGTGCATGTTTTGACCTTAAAGAAAATGTCTTGTGAGCATCTCTTCCACGTTCGCTAGGATTAAGGATGACAACTACGAAAACAAAATCAGAGGTCAGAATATGAAAAGATTTGTCATGAATAAATTCTGTAACATTATTCTCGATAATAATCATTCGCCACACCAGTTATTATTGGGAAAACAGACTTAACACATTACCACAGACAGTGTTAGGAATATACATTTGCAATCATAGAGGTGTGAATTATTATGTGCTGAAACAAATCCCAGCATAGAGATGTCGTCGACCGAGGTCTACCATTACTTCGCAAATGATACTGCCTGGAGAATTCGCTAATGCTGGAGTAAATATACATGTGTGAATGACTCATAGCCAGAAAGCCATACTGTAGAGTAGATAATGTCCTCTCTGTAGGTAGAAAACATTTGTTGTACTTGTTCATGTGACTGGTGAAACCAGTCGGACAAGTTACTGAAAGTATTCAAGATAACAACGCTGTTTGTCCATCGCCTGTTAGGTCGATCCATTAGAGCGCATGTTTCGACATGTTCGATATGGGGCCTCCAGTAGCAACATTTCTTTAGAAAATGAGTCCTGGACAGTTATGATTCTTGAAGGTGTATTAACATAAGGGACAGAACAGACACAGAACATAGTTGTGCAAATTCGTAAACTCATCTAGCCCTGTAATGAAGGGTGAAACACAACAAAGCAGAAGCACTGCATGCACAGAAGAGAAGATTATAATGCAGGAAAAAATGAAAACACACTGGAATGACAGCAATTTCCACTTACTGTTCAAAGTGTTCTGTAAACACTCCACTCACAAAGGTTATCTTTTCAACTGTTCTCCACTTCTGAACCAAACTCAGAAATCATCAACCTGCTATGAAGACTAATCTTAAATAAGTAACTAGTAATTTGGGGTTGGAGAACATGCTTAACATTAATGTACTCCACTTCAGTTAAATTAGAAAAAATTATTTAATGTCACAGGGTCCTTTGGGCGTTCTTTCAGACATGCGCAGACCTGGCTGACGCAAACCTTGTCTCCGAATCGTGCGCTCTTTTCAGTTCACAAGTCAGGCAAGTCCTCGGTAAACCGGAGCTCCGTTAAAAGCATTGTTGTGTAGGCTATGACTGGATAATGTTCACCTATTTGGTAAGTAAATATTTTACTCTTTTGTCAACCATGGCTCTGGAACATGTTTCCAGAGAACATGTTTCCAGAGCCATGAATGCATTGTTGAGCATTTCAAATAAATTGTAATTGCACTAAGTAAATCCAATGAGTGTTCACTATTCACTGTGTTTTGGGGGCTCATTACCTTTAGGTAATGTGTTTTTATTGTGGAACTCTTTTAGGTCAAGAAAATTAAAGTTAAATTTACCTGAATATAGTAGACGAGTAAAACTAAAGATAATCAAGCTTTTACAATTCATGAATATTAAGTTAAATCTACAAAAAAAGATATCTGAAATCCATTCGATTTGAGTTACTGTAATCCAATTTATATGAGTTAATTTGAATACTGCAAACATAGAATAAATAAGTTACTGCAATCTAATTTATCTAAATCAACAGAAATTACTTTCTTTGAGGCAATGACTTTGCATATTTTTTTTAAGCAAAGTCGACTCATTATATTTACAGTGAAGCTGAGAGCCGAGACTCTCAGATTATGCTCAATGACAATGTTGCTGTACATTCAAGGCCAATGCAAAGTAGTTAGAAGAGTTAGAGTTAAAGTTAAAGTTGACCATGGTACATTATTTTATTTGAGATTTGTTCACATAAAATTCACAAGTCAAACAGAAAGTAACAAGTATTGTATTTCATAGCTGTTACTAGTGAAGTCATTATTTGTCTTCGCAAGTAAAATGTTACACTTACTATTATTGTTGGAACCTTGGAGCTGCTGAACAGCGTCCGTCAAAACAGAAATGAGACTATTTCATCCAAAGGGGTGACTGTAGCAGCTCAACAAAGACAGCCATGGAAATATTCCCGCTGATTAAAAGGCCACATACTTCACTCTGCAGAGGATATTCACCAGCCTTTTAGAAACACTTCTACCATGTTCATCTATGTATGTGTAATGACTGCAGAAGAGATTCTCTGAAGACAGTTCCTTCGGTTTCTTCTGGGATGGCGTGGCATTAAATTACTTTGCCAAAACTAATATATCAGAGCGACCTTAGCTTTGAATTTAATTTTCTCAAAAAAGTTATATTCTAGCATTTATGCACTTTCCATCTGTAGTTTTTAGCAAAGCTTGACTAATGGAGTAATGCTTGAATTCCATGTTTTGCTTTTATTTAATAATGGGTATTTTACTATAGTGTCTGCCTTTATCCCAAATGCCAAGAGAGATGATTTCTAAATGAGATTGTGCTCTGTTGAACAGAGTCCCCGAGGGCTCACAAAGTCGCTAAGCGGGACAGATTGTGTAGCCCTCTGTTCAGGAAAGGTCAAGTAGTATCAGCCCCAATATCTGGTATCTTCCATCAAGCCAAGTTAGGCCGCCTTGAGCTATAATGACCTGAGAGGCGCTTCCACCCCCATTCAAGTATAAAGCAATGGAATCATTTTGCTTTGACTGGTGCATCAAAAGAATTTGCTGCATTGCCGAGAACCAGATAATCAGAGAGGCAACCACGCCATTTTGGATCCAAATAATTCAGCTCACATTGAAATACCCCAAAATGATAATTCTTCATTTCATGTATGACACTCAGATGGCTCTTTGGGGCCTGAGAGCTGGTAAAGTAGTCAGGGAAAATTGGACTGGTTGCTACTATTTGATAAAAAATCTGTAAGGTCGTACTCTCTTGCGATATTAAACTTTTTGTATGCATGTTATGCCGGTCACTTGATTTTTATGTTTGAAAAATGTAAAATACTTTTCTTTTTTTTATGTATCTGCCCTGTTAATAATTCTCCAAAACAGCGTCAGACTTCAAAAGTGCAGAAAAACACATTGGTAGTGTTAAAATATATCTAAATGTATGATTCACATTTTTACTGACAAGCTGAATACACATGGTTGTTACTCTTTCCGTGGCGTAGGCAGTTACAACACCCTCTTTACTGACAGACACTAGATGTTGGGTATAATGTTACATTACTGAGGTGATTCACAGGCTTTCCTGATGGTGCACTCTGTTTTCCTTTTCATGGGGACTTCATAGGTGAGGTTGACAATGTACACCTGCTAGACATACTTGCTTTCTTGCTGAGAATTATATGAAATGATCATTACAACTCAACTATGCCAAATGTGAAGCTATAACTAGCTGCAGACTGGTTCAAACCCCTCCAAAGGAGGGCAGCAGCTCTAATGCTCATTAATTACCATGCTTTATCTTGTTTGTTTAATCCATATAAAGTCCGTAGTGTAATAGTTTTGTGCTGGGATTTTTTCGTGGCCGGTAGCACTAACTTCCTGGAGCTTCAACACGGTACAAATTTCAGGGCGTCACTAATCAAATTATCTTAGACAAAATTCAGATCCTGAGCAGTTATTCAAATTTTACATTTTTCAGGTTGACATATTTAACAGTGCGTAAAAATAAACAGAATTTAAATATGTGGACTGAGACCTGAAGGTTGTCATATTTGCATTTTAAAAGAAAGATGATGTGAGAGTTGTGATCACAGTATCTGGTTCCCATGGCTCTGCTTGTTACCTGGACTGGTTGCACAGCAGACATTTTGACACGTTGTATCAGGAAACTCACAGGTGAATTATTGATAGCTGCATTCCAGTGAGGAGAGGCCTTTTTATTGTGTCACTGGTACTGTGACAGAGTCGTCGTTACTGTTATTAAGTCTACTTATGTTTTTTTTCCAGCTTTGACAAGTCAAAAGTCCATTTAACCTTTAATTATTTTATTTTTTAAAGTAAGCAAATGAAGATTTGATGGTGCACTCTTTTCCACTGAACCTCAAACAACAAACTGTTAGTATTCTGGCACGTACTGTAGATCTACACCTTTTCAACCCAGGGGGAAATCAACGAGAGGGAACACCATTCCAACACTGCAATTATGTGCATCTGCTCGCAACATACAGAGGGAATAAAATGGATGAACGTGTAAGCGATTCCAAAATAACAAGAGTAATGGTGAGAGATGGATGTAGGAATGAGGTTGTGATGGTACGGATGGGGTGAGATAACCTATGGAAAAAAACATATGTGGTGGGCAGGCGGAGGATGGGAATGACATGATACAGGGAGCTTAGGGATCAGGATAACCTAGCAACTGCAATATGCTCAAGAGATGCAGGTTCATTTTCCATTATCTGTTGTTTTGCTCCTTCAAAGAGAATGACTCCCATGAATTTTCAACTCTGCAAGGCTAGAACATCTCAAAGAGGAATTGACCACTTTTCTTATAACAAAAAAGAGATAAAAGGTTTTTGAAATTGGCAAAGTCAAGAGTGTTTTTTTAAACTTCCTTTTTTAGCTTTTCATATGTTTCCTTTCTTTTCTTTTTTTTTTATCTAGTCTAGTCTGTAATGAAATATTGATTTGAATGATTAATAAATTGGCCTTCACAACCAAGTGCAGGTGCAAAACCAAGAACATGTTTGAATTTTTCAAAGAAGGTCAATAAAAGATATACAGAAACTATCCTGATGCTGAATACTTCCCCAAGTCTTGTCTCGATCATCTAAGCAAGATTACTCGAGCCCAGGTTGATGTGGTTGATTATCAAACGTGGATGAGGTGGCTGAAAAAAGTGTGTCCAGGTTAAAATGATACCTGTAATTACTGTCAAGAAAATTACAGCATATTGAAGAAAATAGGTAGCCTTAAATCCATACGACAGTTCCTGTAAGGGCCAAGATTCATAAAATAATCTCAGTGCACCTTGTTTCCTGTCTACAATACCTATGCCAGGCATATTTGGCTTAAATAGGATACAAATTTTGAGAGCGATACCTCTATCAGCCTTTTACTCGAACCATGTGCTGCTGCCAGATTCTTTAAAAGCTCCATTCGAGCTGAGAGAATCGCATTCATTTCCATTTCTTCTGCATCAAAACAATAAGATGTCTTGCCAAATTCATTTCACTGGCAAACAATGTAGAATTCACTGACACTGTTAAGGCTGCCAGTCTTCTCAATGATGATCTTACTTGTTACAGTAATCGCGCTATTATAGCGGTCTTAAAATGGAGGAGGTATTGAATTGTTGATGCTAAAATGCCACTCATAACAGTTGTGATACCAGCTCTTCATTTCCCGGAGTGCTTCCTTTTTTTCTTTCTTTTTTTTTAAAGGACCTGTGGGTCAGCACGCCGTACAACCCCCCCTTATTGATTTGAGATTGAATCCTCAGTGTTCGCAAGCTAATTAACCATAACTGCAACAATTACAGTAAGCCCCAAGCAGCAGAGCTATTGAGCTGCTGGTAACAGGCCTGTATAAATGTAATCCAATAATTGTTATGTGAATGTTAAACCATATCAGGTCACAATAGACCCGCATGCTGATGCAAAGAACTGAAATCCAGGTTTATGCATGTGTGTAATCAGTAGACCCTTACATATCCACTGATATTTTCTAAAACACACACTATAACACACATACATTGCGATCTGCTGCACAAAAAAAATCAGTGTATGGCTCTCACGAACACACACGTCAACACACCCAGCTCAGGATATAAGGCAGCTTGTTGCTAAGGTAATATAACCAGGCCATGTGGAGCTGCTTTCTAGAGCAAGGAGAAATATTACTGACATATACAGTTTGTGTGTATTCGTGTGTGTGTGTGTGTGTGTGTGTGTGTGTGTGGTGAACACAAGGGGGCTCATCCTCATGAGTGACTGATCATGTTTTGTGTTGTTTGCTGGTCCATCCTCCGTGTGTGTGTGCACGTTTGTGTGTGTGTGTGTGTTCTACACTCTCCATGCAAATCCCAGAGAAAAAGGCCATGCATTGCCTGAGTGGCTTGCTTGGCAGTAAAATGCAGGATTTAATTTACCGAGCTGTCAACATGTCACTCATAGCAGCAGGATTTGTTGAACTTAAACCAGTGACAGGTCACTTAATCAGTCAGTCAGTCACTTAGCCAGGCAGGAAGCATGCATTTTGTTCTCAGTAATGTTTCCTTTCAGATGCCGCCCAGGATTTTCCAAAACGTAAGCTGTTCAACAGCTTAAAAAAAAACTGAGCTCTTGTTTTGCCAATTGATTTTTTTCGCCTCTACCCTTTAAAATTTTAAGTGGGTTTGTAATGAGTCTAAGGATTACACAACTTACTCAGCACATTGAAGGTTATGTAAACTTTCCACTCAAGGGAGAAAATGGGAAAAATCTGAGTTACAAGCTTTCCATGCATCATCATTAATGTATTCATGCACTGTGGCTGGGAGCCAACTGTTACTGCTACTCTACAGTCAACTGGAAAAAAAAAGAAAAAAAAAGCAGCAGCTTTGTTAATAAAATCTCGGAGCACTTGGCATTGGAATTTGAAACAGCATTGCTTTGCAATAATCTTTAAGAGACACTCGAGTCCAACTTGTCAATGGAACAAAACAGAACACAGCAGGGTGGGATTAATATTAAATTTTCGTAAAGTGTCTTGCTAAAAGCAGCTATCTCTAACACTAGTGAAGTGTTGAAGTGTAGACTAGAACCAAAAAAATACGTAATGAGTGTTGTGGAGAAATTGCTGAAGCCAAAGGTCAATGGTGAGGTCAGGAAGGAAGAAAGTGTTCAGGAGCCTCTGATGTCTTATGCTGTATTATTTATTGACGCTTGGCCAAGGAGAATTAGAGACACTCTCAAAGTTCATCAGAAGTGCCTGAGTCGGTCTCACATTCTGCCCAACTCGTGCTGGTGGATCGACTCTAAACCCCAAGATAACACCACAAATACTACACGCCCAGAATTACTCAAAGAGAATGTCTTTACTCATGGAGGTGCTATTGTCAGCATATTCTAGTCTGGAGACACAGATGTCTGTTTACACAGACTGGAACCTCACAGCAATAGGTCTCTTCGACCCTGGACACCACAGTGTTGACACCTAGTCAAAGACAAACAATTAATACTGCCGAGGACCTCAAGGCCCACATGTGACCTTGTGTTACCCATAACAATGAGTAGTGGGTTCAGTTCAGTAGTTGGGTCAGTTCCCACAACTTTTAAAAGCTCACTTAAATTACTTGCTAAGTCTTTGGGACTATTTTCACTGTAACATTCCTGCAACATCAAAATGGATGCCTTCCAAAATGGACTCATCTTAGCTTGTTTCTGAGCTGCCATCTCTTTGGTTGATAGATGGTTTCGGCATCTAAAACTTCTCGGTTGAGGATACAGTTCACCTTTATGTTTAAAAGAAACCGACTCTGATTGCTGGTAGGAAACTGGAAAACATACAAAATATGATATGACACTTTCTCTGCCCCATCATCCCTAAAGGTATGTTTATATGTACTTTACATTATTTGCACAAATATGACCCCGAGCAGCCAATCTGCAGCTGTACCGTAGCTAACAAAACAATGAACATCCGTGTTCAATAACTCTTAGTTTTCTCTTCTGTCACTTCACTCTGTCCTTTTCCCTCCTGTTCTTGTGCACAATGGCTCCTCGAAAGGGTCTATGGTATTGACTGATAATTTCAGAGCTTGAGGGGTCGTGTAGAAATTTGGTTTGGAGGAAGAAAGATGTTCATCAGGAGTCAAAGATCAGTTTATTTTCTTAGTCGGTGTGCTCTTGTCTATCTGTTTATGGTCTAATGTAGTGACAAAAGGCAAAATATTCAGACAGAGACAAATATTCAGCTCAGGTTTAGCTCGCTTGGTTAGGTTGGTTTCTATGATGGTTTGCACAGGTAATCAGGTTACTCTGTCCATGTTTAACCAGTTTGGTTTGTTTGGAGGTTCACACAGGTAATCAGACTGTTCAGCTCGGGTTTTTCCAACCAACGTGACATTATCCTATGATTAAAAGGATACACAAAATGATCTGTTAATCAGCGAAAAATCAACCACCGGGATATTGATTTTAAAATAGTAAAAAGTCTCCCATTCATGCCTATACAGCGGTACAAAAAAAATAAATAAATGTAGTTTGCAGCTGCAGACCACTGCACAAATGCAATCAGAGGCTGTTTTGTGTCCCACAATCACTGAAAACATAATCCATCCAGCAAGTAATTTACAGTGTTAATGACATAAAAATGTGTGGACACCAATCGCTGGTTTTCTGTGGTCTTCTGAATCCTGACTATATAAGGGATTCTGCTATATGCCAGTTGTAATAATCAGTTATTTCAGGTTTATTTTTAGGATTTTTAGAGTTCATCTTTGTTGTGCACACACCACCTCGCATCCATGTGACAAATAATGTGTTATTTGTGTCACATCAATTTGCTAATGGACATCTTTGCTTGCCTGAGCCTACGCAGCACCATATGGTATTTTGGGGAAACATGTCACATCATTTTTTAGTCCAAATAGCCTTTTTTTGTATGTTATGCAAAGCTTTTAAAATTAATCTCAAAACTGTTTTACCAGTAAATCATATTCCAGTGAGATGCACATTTGCTTGGAAGAGGACAAACCCCGAAGTTTTCATCAAACTATCTCCGCAGACTCCGTATGAAACGATGTGTGCTCAGAAAGTACAGTAAATCTCCAAAATTTCTGAACAAGCTGTCTGTTATTTGTTGGATGAAGTATAATAATTAAAAACGATGATTAAACTGAAATTAAAATCCTATATTCCATGTAATGAAGGAACTCCGCTCTCTATGAAAGCATATTTTTAGGAGACCTCAACATGGATTTTATTCATGGCACCTCTTTATTTCTGTCCCTCTTAATCTCTATCCCGAGAGGCCTGTTCCAAAACCAGATAATACAGGGAGGAAGGCAACAGCACTCGGCTTACATTATATCAAGACAGCGGCGGGGCAACTAATCGCTGTTTTCACAAAAAAGCCACACATAGGCGAGAAATGTAGACTCCGGTTTTCCCACGACTGCAGCAAAAAATTCACATATTCACTCACACATGTCAACATTCTTCTTTCTTCATTTATCTTTTCTAGCACTGCCACGAAAGCAGACACTGACAAGGATTAATAGCATTGACATTAAGCAGTTGCTTAATTAAGCCAAACAGTAGGCTACAGTAGCCACAACGTAAGTCACATGCATACACTGTATGCACATGTATGTATCCTGAAGAAGAACTAAACAATTCTAAGTGTGAATTTAAAATAGAACATGTTTTTGAGCTTTTATATTATTATTATTATTATTATTATTATTATTATTTATTATATTATTATTATTATTATTATTATTATTTCAAAGGTGCTCTTAGACTTGAAATATTTCAGGGGTTATTTTTTAATGTGCGTTGAATGGCTCAGGGCAGTGCAAAGTGAACACATGAACAAATGTGTTAAGAACTGAACAATACAACTATATCTGATGTGTTAAAACATATTATTCCATGACCTCCTCTGATGTTTTTCTAGTCTGGAACCTGGCCCTGTCTCACCAGCATTTAAAGCCGCAACATTGCAATTAATTCAAAGGTGATCGCCACAATCTGTCAAGATTAGACATCAAGTTCAGCTGTGGTGAAGTTGCAATTGGTTCAACAGCACCAATGTGCATGTCAAACAGTGCTGACCCTTGAGGGAAAGGGGAAGCAGAAAGAAGAGGCCCATTATCTGTGAAGCATCATGCTTTTTTATATAAACTTGCTGGAGACATCAGTGGACATCAGTGTCATTTTGCATGTAGTGTGTTGCTATAGCAGTTTATCAACTAGCCCTTAATCTCTACAAACATAAATCTGCATATGAATGTAAAATCTGCAGGCAAGGGGCAACAAGTTTTCAACAACTTTAGCTTTTTTTCTAGTTATCGACATTCATACATCTATATCTGTTTGTAGAGATTAGCAGAACATTGACTTTTTTTTTTTCATTTTCTCATATCAAGTTGCTGCAGAGGTCTTGGCCCAGATATCCCATATCCAGATATCTGCTGGCTACACAGTGCAGTCCAGAAATATTGGCTGTTACCCCGCCCCAGAGGCTTAATCATTGTCAATTTTAAGCTGGTTAGTTCTGAGCTAGTACCAGCATGTTTCTGGCTGGCTAGCATGTCCGTGTCATGTGGCTGAGTTTACTAAGCTGTTCATACCACCTACTTTGCTGTGTAACTTTTTGGTGTCACCAAGCCTTTAGTGAGGCTGGACACTGATGTAGGGCACAATGTGGGTGGTGTTGAGATCAGAGCTCTATGTAGGTCACTCAAGGTCACCTATACCGAACTTGGAAAATCATTTCTTTATAGATCTGGCTTTGTGCACAGATATGCTGTGATGATGGAACAGGAAACCAACCTAAACCAATCTCTGAAATGTTATTTGATGCTGTAGCATTAAAATAAACTAGTATTAGATAGTCTACTTGTGGCCATATATTGTATGCAGATAGCCCAACTGCTAGAGAGTACTAAATAACTTGTGCATATGGGTATAGATTGGTTTTATTAAAATTACAACTCAACATCTGACAAAATGCAAAAAAATCACCACAACAGAAGACTTTGGTTGACTCGATGTGTACAAACAGAGAGACGTCTGGAATATTGTTGTAGAAAAACTACATTTCTGTTGATTCTGTGTGATATAAGAAGAAGAGGCTGTCATATGGTCGATCTAAGAGACAGTGGAAAAAAGGAGCCGACATGAAGTCTAACAAAGAGAAAGCAGGATGATGCTGCTCTAGTGAAGATGTTTAGACTTACAATGATGTGTCAAAATCACTTCGTTACTCGCACTTCAAACTAATTTTCTCATATTCTGCCTTCTCCTCTTTTCCCGTCGTCTGTCTCTTCTGTCAGTACATATTTCTTATTTATTGTTGTCTTCTCTCGGCACCTCCGGCACTTCATATTCCAACTCTCACCATGAATTCACAACACAGACACAAGTTTAGCAGCCAGTTGCTGCGGAGAGCCAGCATTCATTTTAATCACGGCCAGAGAAAAGCTCTCAACGAGGTTAACTTTGTTTCAGGCACTTTCGAAAACTTTGTCGCGTTATCAATCATAGATGATTGACTCTGTAGCAAAGATTAAATCTGGACAATATGAAAAACCAAAAGCAAGAAATAATATTCATCATTCTGTCTTTGGTGTTCTGACTTTCTGCAGTTTGGATCAGTTACAGGCTAACATGTTTGCAGACAGAACTATGTGAGCAGTCGATACATCACTCTGTTTTGTTAATATAATAGCTTCATCTAAACAGAGGTCTAACAAATATCTCGAAAGGCTGTGTGTTAATGCCAGACTAATGATAAATGACATGCCAGAGTCAGGGGTGGCTTCAGAAACTTTGGAAAGGAGAGGGTCAGATGGGGACACAGTTGAGTAAAAAACAGTGATGTGATGAGTGTTACATTTTAAGCCCTGTTGTTTTCTTTCTCTTTGTCTTGTCTTTTCGTCTCTTTATGGTCATTTTGAATCTCTGCGTGGTCGTTTGATTTGACTCTCCATCAATAAAAGTTAAAAGTGCTGTCATATCAGAGGTGCTGGTCCAAGGTCCTACACCTGTTTAGTAATCCAACCATGATACTAACAATCCAGTCAATTCTGACTCTGCCAGATGGGGTGACAAAGGTTCCCAATTGGATTCCAGATCACCCTCTCTGACCTTGCTGGCCAGAATTGGACTGACTCCAGTGTCAAGTCCAGTCCTAGGCTGGTTTTGACTTTCAGCCCAGCATTCCCTATTTGCACTGTAATAAACTATTTAAAAGTAGCAGCCACATGTAGGCCAGAAGTGTCTCACATTTGGTCTTCTGGTGTCAGAACATTCTGTAGTTGCATACGTGGACACTCAGTTGCAATTGACCCAACTGAGTGGACATTTGGGGGTGGTGGAGAGCGCTCAGGTGGCTGACTCACACTGAAACAATGAAATATTTTTCTCCATTAATGAAGTTGCAATTCTTACCATAACCCAATAGAGGTCAACAAAGGTTATAGATTAATTATTTCTCCTTTAAATCCTGCCGATCACTGCCTATCACTTTGGTGTCCTTGGTGCCACAGTTGGTATTCGACAGCTCTAATCAGACAGACAGCAGCTCAGTGATGCTGTAGCTAGAGGTCAGAACACAGTTAATCTCTGTCTTACTCAGTTTTCTTCCCCCGATCTACTCTTCCTCTGCTTCATATCTTTATTTCCCACCTCCCTTCCTACTTCTGACACTCATGTTCCCTCTATCCTTCGTTCCTTATCCCTTTATTTTCTCTCCATGTCTTCATCTTCCTCAATCACACGCCAGCCTCACCTTACATTCTCTTCTTCCAAGCCCCCTGTCCTTCTTTCTTTAAACAATATGTTCCAAACTGTCCTCACCGTCAAAGTAACAGCATTGTTCGTTAATTCAGATGCTTAAAATAACCTCTGTTTAGATTTTCTTGAAAGCTCCTGTGGTTGCGTGATAGTGGTTGCTCTGCTGACAACAGTGTCTCAGGACACAAGAGACTATTATTTACATTTCATGTCAACAGTTTAGGCGGGTTTCTTTGACCACTATCTTTCCTTAACCATTTATAGAAGTTGCCTAAACTTCCTATCAGTATGAGAATAACTTCCCTGTGAACTTCTCAGCGATGACAGCACAGCTGTTATTAACCCTGTATGGTCAGTTCATGATCATGACATGGAACTATAATGGATGTCAGCAGTGGGGGAGTTTAGATGTTGAAAATAGAACACAACACAACTGAAGCATTATTCTGATCATAGTTTTCTATCGCTACGAGAAATTTAATTTAAAGAAATCTGATAAATCAGTCACATTTTGTGTGAAACTGCAATATATATCCTACACTAGAGGTGAAGTGACAAAAAGAAACATTAAAGCTCCTGCCTTCACAGAATTTATCGGGCATCCCAGAATCACTCTCACATTAGTTATTGTTGCAAATCATTATTTTATGATCCTGACTCCGACTGACGCAATCATCATAAATAAAGACAACCGCTGTGTGATTAGATATATCGACAGAGGCTTCCTTTTGAATGAATAAAATATTTTTTGATGTGCACAACAATAAATGGTGAAGCCGCGATCAATACAAGAAACCTAAACACTGATGATGGTGGTGAAGTGATGACGAGAAGGCTGAAGATATGATCATTGGACATGACGAACTGGAGATGAACGGAGCGGATGAACATTGCAGTGATTTTGCACAGCAGCAGAGAGCAGAGGGGAGAACAGATTCAAAGCTTGACAGCAAAGACTTGACTGGCTGACAGTCATCGTGGTAAAAAGAGCAAATGCTCATAGTCAGCTTATTACGGTAATACAGAGAGAGAGTGAAAGATAGTGTTCCGGATTGAACTTGCACCGAGCTTCATTTAAAATAATACAGCACAAATAGAGACAACAGGAGGTTGTCTTCTTACCACCAGGCGATATAAAGATGAATTAGATCAGGCGATGTGATGTGATGTGAGAGAGTTCAGATCACTGGTGGACTAAAGATCACTCGCTGCATTATTCAGCAGATCACTGTAACATTCCAAACTGCAGCCGCAGTCAGTGTGTTTTATTTAAAGGACACGTCAAGTTAAATAAGAAAAAAAGAAGTGTGTGAAACTTATATCCATCCATCTTAATGGAACATTTTATATTCTGCTGTAGGTCTGCTTCGAGATAGATAAGACAGGAATAGCATTTTGATCTCGGCATGCAACAGTTAACCGGCAATCATTGCAAGCATCTGGTTGCATCTGATGAGGTCAACATAAACACAGGGAAATGACAGAAGCTGTGGCATATGTCAGCTTTTAAAACGATTGTTTGGACCAAAGCGCCAACTCTGAACTGTAATCTTTGAATCGCTGGCACCCAAATAAAATTATAAACAGAATGAGCCGCAAATAAAAAATTCCCTATATCGGTATATAACTCCTGTTTCACCTTCCTCCTCCATCCATCACACTGAACATCTTACACTCCTCACCGCCCTTCCACTAACCCATTCTATACGTCTAATTTTAAAAATGGATATCGTATCGTTCCCACATGTCACTGAGGCGTCTCTCCTCCTTCTTCCCTCACCCCCTGTCCTCCTTCACCCTCCCTTCGTCACTCTCCATCCGTGCCCTCTCCCTTTCCTGCTGCGAACGTCAATGGAACATCACTGCCACGCTGCGCTTTGATGCATCCACCCATTCGGAAGAACACACACTTCTCTTCTGGTGTTCATCCGTGCTGAGCTTACTCCTCCTCTTCGCTTAGTCTTGTTAGTCAGTTATTGAGGGTTTGGAGACTCCTCTCAGGGGGTATGATGGGCCAATTAAATATTTATGGATCAACATCCATTCAAATGTTTTGGCAATGGAGAAAGCCTGTGACCGGAAAAAACTGACATGACTTGTTTGTGCACAACATGCAGCAGGGGAGGTGCAGAGCTTGTCCTCAGCATGTGTCAGTGTGTGTGTGTGTGTGTGTGTGTGTGTTTTGTAATGGCTGTGTTGGCAGATGATGTTTTTGTGGTGGGCATATTTTTAGGCTGTGGGCTTTTCTACTAGAATCATGTTCATATTAGCTCATTGACCAGCTGAGGGAAAGTCTTGTTGTAGCCAGTGGGCAAACAAATAATATATACATCAAAACTCAAGAAAGGGTAAAATGAGTCCAAAGCAGAATGGGCTTATATGCAGCAGAGGCATATCAACATGTTCACACTCTCAGCTCCTCAAACACAGCAGTTTGGTTTTGTTTAGGTACAAACACGACCTTGTTAGCTTAAGAAAATAACGTGGTTTGGTTTAAAATAAGTACAGAACGCAACACAAGTAACCAATGTATTGTAATTTAGCGTTAACATAAGTTAAAGGTCGGATGGACGAGGAACCGCTCCAATTGTAATTGTTATTTCCAGATGATTATACACTAATTAAAACATACTTATGCATGTTGTATTCAGTTCCTGCAAATAAATACTCCTACTGTACTAAGTCTTACCTTTAAACAGAAGTCAAAGTTGACCTTTGATAGAAACAGCAGTATCCTGCTAGAAAGGCCCTGTGACTGTTTGACCCACCCATCAACCCAAACCTCTTCTCACTCCATGTCATCTGACTTCAACCGACTCAACTACATGAAAACATAATGATGAGCACGTCCAGATTATTCATGTTCGACAGGTAGGGCCACTGACCAAGCATGACCGTATTTAATGACTTTTGCAGTAAAGATGGTGTGGGCATATGCATGTATGAAGTCCAAGTCAATGCAAGCTGAGACAAAAGTCTTTCTAGTGACGCCTCTAAAACTGACGCATGCTGATAAGCCAGCCTGAGCAGCCTCAAGAAGTTACTGTGAGTTATTTGCATGCATTTGTATTTTAAGTCAGAGGAAGAAGTGGCCATCTGATTGCTTAATCCCAGAGTACTAATCCAAACCAGATCACAATTCTTGAGGCAATGTGGACTACCTGATAACCTTCACAGCCTCCATGGCACGATAGTTCTTGTCTCCCAAGTAAGGTTTTCTAACCACATTACAATAAGAAAAAAAAACATTTTATTATTTTCTGCATTTCTATAAAAGTTCATTTTGAGAAGTGGTTTGAAGGAGGACACAGTCAGCCAGCCTGATATTCCCAGGTGGGGTTGAGACTCCAAAACTCAATCTCATTTGTCTTCATGAGGTTCACATGAATAAAGAAAAGAAAAAAAAGAAGAATGACCCCTTTCAAGGTGACAATTGAGCAAAAACATTTGAGAAATCTTATTAGTTTGGCAGAGTTGGAAGTAGTGTTCCTGCCATTATCTCCATGAATATATGTGTGATAAGAGGAATTCTGCCTCTGGCCTGAAATTATGTAGAACCTTTGGGCATTTGCACTTGTCAGGCGATAGCAACTTGATTGCAACTCTGTAGATTTTTCATTTCCTACTAGAAATGAATCAAAAGTCCACAGAGGGACGAGTTTGAAGGAGGTTTAGGATGAGTCGTACTGACAGCAGATGTTGATTTCTTTTGACAATGAACAAATTCATTACATGACTTTAACCAAGCAGTTGTTTTTGTAACCATGGTAACAACACATCAGTAAACCTAAGCAAGCGAACTCCTCCCCTGCAGGACAGAAGAATAGTCCACACTTTAACTTGATAGTGCATCTTCCCAGCTCTCAAAAACAGATTTGAGGCACACTGTGTTGTGATCAGAGGTTCTCTGTGGGGTCCCCGCGACAGTTTCGGACCCCCATGATGCACTGCAGCTGAGCTTAAAAATTGTGTTGTGGAGTTTGCAACAGGTGACATAGCTGCATAGGTGCTCATTTAGTTGCGGTTAAAACTACCACAATGATGGTTCTGCTTCGCCTTTGCAATAGGTTTTTCAGAACAGAGTATCTTTTTTTTCGTAAACTGTGTCAACACTGCAACAACAGGGAACACTTATAGTTCTGAGAACACAGTTTTGAAGGACTTATAAGCACCATTTCAGACTAGGTAGCCTCCAAACACAAGATTAATCTTGAATGACACAAGTACACACGAGCCAGTGTCACATTGGCCTTTTCTTAAGCAAGTTTCTTTCCCAACTTTGTCACTATCACAAAACCCTACAACACCTAACAAACACAGCATCCCAACCACAACATCCTACATCACGACACTCAGATGTGACATTGGTAAGGCAACTATTGTCTACCTTAAGCCAGGTATGTGGATCCATGGGGGCTCCCATGGATCTGCCAGTTCCTCTCAGGAAGTCCCCAGAACTGTTTGGTCCTAAAACACTATCATCATGGCAGGTAGACTTGACATTTATGGCACACAATGTCAGTCTACTGCTGCAGTAGCAAAGACGCACTTACTTGTATATACTGCTACAACACTTGTACATTAAAGCTAGATTGAAGGTACAAAGCCACTGACATCCTGACTAAATCCACACACATGTAGAGTCAGGTGTGACTGAATGCCACCGAATAGGAAGTGCTACACTCACACAGATGGCTGACATTTATCTGCAACTGTCCAACACTCCTCAGGGATGACATAAGCCAGAACCATCAAAGGTAGGGAAATGGTAGTGCAATGCAATTACTCTGCTGATTTGATTTCTTCCACACAAACTAACACTCCCCCTCTCTTTTCGACTCAAAAGCACCCCAGCATCCCGATGTCAGCTTCCTGAATACCGCACATTAATGCTTTTCAAACTTGTCCCATCGAGGCCTGAGAGTCTGTTGGTTTTCATTCCAGCCAAGCACTACAGCAGCTGGTTCCACTGATTAACATAACCGCAACAAAAGCAGAGGAGCTAAATGGTGAAATGAGCTGCTACAGTGTTTGAGTGGAGTCAAAATCTGCAGATTCTTCGGCCTTGATGGCTCATGACTAAGAACTCTAAGAACTGCTATTGTAAATGAAACCCTCTCACAAAGACTACTTCAGAGGAAGGAAATATACAATGCTGTAACCATGCAACAGAAGGACTCTCTTTCTGTGTGTTAGGCAAAGAATAAATACCTAAAGTTACATAGTCAGAAAACATTGCAGCAATAATCAGTAAAGTGATGGCAGTGTTGGGCATCATCCATAGCACTGTTTATGCATACTTTACCATGGTTCATAACTAATACCAACTCATTGTTCTACAGTCTTTAAAGTCCTCTTGATGGTCATTAGGTCTCTTATTTTGGTGACCCTCTGAAACATATTTAGCTGAGCAGTCTGTGGGCCATCCATAGATATTAGAGGACAAGTGTACCATACAGAATTGTGGGGCTGTGTATCAAACTTCAGTATCTTTTCGATGCCAAACAAAATAGCAACCGAGCAGTTGGCATTGGATTGACGTGTTTAGTCTTGAACTTGGATCCACATGTCTGTGGTGAACTATCCTGAACTAAAGCTTCACTTACTAGCTTTTTGAGAAGCTTGAACATCCACTGACTCCAGAATAGAAAACCAGAACCAGAACCAGATAAAAGGAAGTAGAGACATGTACCATCCTTAAACAGATGACCACCTCGTATTAGATGAAGCCATAAAGAAGAAGAAGTGTTTGTTATAAAAAAGAGAAGGTGATTTGCAGAGAAACATTCTTTTTTTAAATGACAAAGTATTACCTTGGTATGCACTTAGGTATTATATTGGCACCATCTTTTATACACTTCAAATAATACCAAGGGTTAGGGTTACGTACCTACATTATACTATCAAAGTGATGCTATTGGATCAGGTTGTTATAATGGATACAACAATGTTTGTCTTGTACTATAATTACAATGCACTTGCCTTAAAGTTTTCTTCAATTGTTTTCCAACCTTCTTACAGTAATATACAGCAACATCAAGTGCAGTTGGTGAGGTGGCAGCAGAGGAGAGGTCTTCGACTTAAAAGGAGACAAGCAAAGGATTGGAAATGCTAATACTGGCACTGAGATGCAGACTGCACACACTGTTCTGCTGAACCTGAGTATTTACACCACTAGAAACATATCTTTGTGTTCATACGGAAGCTGCTTCACTTTTTCTCACACAACTATTTTTCATTGTACCCTAAAATCAGTTTTTACTGTAATTGACAAACAGCTCTGAGACACACACACACACACACACACACACACACACACACTGAGAACATTTTGCAGGTAATATGATTTCCGCAGGATGCTATCCTTACATTTAGTATGAATGCAGATTGCAGATTTCGCACCATTGCAGTGAAAGCTGTCGAGAAACCTGAAGTGCAATAAACAGATAGGTAAACACACACACATGGATTGAAGGTTCTGTTTATTGGAAGCTTCTTTTCAGCACATGCTGCAGAGTTGTGATCTGCTCCTGTAAAAAAAAAAAAAAAAAATCAAGGAAACATCAGAAACAGAACTGCATGATTTATTGATGACAAGTATTATCGAAAAGCTGCTCAGGCAAACAGACCTTTTTGATGTTGCTCAGCAGAATGGATTGTTGGTGTGTGACTGGGTGCCAGAGTGTGTGTGTGTGTGTGTGTGTGTGTGTGTGTGTGTGTGTGCGTACTGTGCCTTTGAGATGTTGGCAAAAAAACACTAAATAGGGCAACCCACATGACCCAAAAAATACTCACTTCCTCCCTCCAGTTCTGTCTGTTTCCCTTCATCGCTCCCACCCTGTCTCTCTCTATCTCAAATGGGAACATTGTATGTGGCCTATCTACAGCCCAACAACCTCCTCTGGGCATTATGGCACACAGGCACACACACACACACACACTCACACATATACGTCGCCCGATGCTTTAGGCATACAGCAGACCGGCAGCAACTTTCAAACTAGCTTATCACGGCTTACTACGGCTTAGAAAGGCAGATTGGTTACAGAGAGTGTCCCTGAACCAGAAAGGCACTCATCCAGTCCCCAATATGGTCAACGTTTCTATCAACAGCTGATAAGCAGCTATGCAAATGACGTCAAACACACATTGTCCGTCCCGCTGTGCGCTCACACACGTTTTTTTTAAGGATGCTGCATTTTCATCCGAGGAAATTCAGGCAGAGTCTTACCTTGAGATTGAGACTCATGAAAACAAACCCCTGTCTATTTTCTCCTGGGTATCCGGCAGCGCCAGGCCCCCATGACCTATTTAGTCTGGCCTCGCTGTGGCCTGGCTGGTTTACAGACGCTATCGCCAGTATTTGTCCCGAGCTGACTGAGCTGATGGCCCATTCAGTCACATTTCCTACAAAGCCAGATTTGGCTAAAGCTGTTAACAGGCTCCCGTGTGAAGCTGGGATTCTGTAGCCTTTTTGACCCACAATCCAAAAACAATTATGTTAGGAGTTTGTGCAGGTGTAGACAAGGGAGAAACACATCATTCACCCACTTTGGGGAGTAAATATGTTGGAAGCTTTAACGTACAATGTTGTCACAATTAAATCACTAAATACGCAGATTATATTCTGCATTTTTGGTGTGACTATGAGCAGAAATGTTTGGCCTTAATCCTCATTTTGTGACAGAAATCAGCTTTTTGGCTCCAGGGCATTAACCATTTGCTCATGGCATGTTGGCTCGCAGTGAGCAGCCACATGGCAGGGAGGTCAATAACAATACATGGACGCAGCAGATGCATCCGCTTCAAAAACATTTTGCACATCAGTGTTGATTTTTGTCACTGCAGGCTGACCGTCTGTTCCTTGCAGGATGTAAGTTACCTCAGCTGTGGGCTGCACAGAGTTTCAGTTTTGACAGCTCATAAACATGAATGACAGGCAGCACTGAGACCAGCTGAGCCTCAACAATACACTCCATGGACAAAAAAGTATTATGTGACATTTTGTGGACACTATACAAATCAATCTGCTCGTGGCCAACGAGAGTCATTATAAAGACATCAGAAGATGTTTGGGGGAAGACACAATAACATGAATGCGTGTACGATCCAGCGTAATTAGTTCCACGGCACTGCAATCAATGTTGCACATTTGTTTTCATCAGCATCCGAGATGGTTGTGAATGTATTCATTAGTTAGTGATCTATCCCGGTTACCCATGTGATTGTATGCCTCTCTTCAGACTCGATGGGTCTATTATGTTCTAAACAACAAGTAGTAAAGATAAGGGGATCATATTTTACGGAGAAAATGTTTTATGCTTTCCTTCTGGTGTCGTCCAGTTGCTCTGCATCAACTCGATTATTGAGTTCCTTGATGGACAGTGAAGTAAACCGTTGTGAACTATAGCTGCTGTCAGGTTACAAACATTTTGGACCAGTGGAAAGAGAATTTCAGGCCGGCTAATACGGACAAGGAGAGCAGCCGATGCCTTGCCAGAACCGGACCTTGGCAAGAACTCTTTATGGATATGATGACAGAGGTGAAGAGGATGTTGACGGAAAAAAGTTGAGAGAAAAGGAGGGAGTGACCGAGCAAATGGCCTCCAGATAAGAGTAAATGTGTGACTGACTTTCAGTCGTTGGTGAGAGTTTGGTGAAATAAAAAGCTGAAAGACGAGCTGAGCTTGTTGTTATTGGACTGCCTTGTGTTGTTGTAATTGTTTGGTGTGTGGCTGTTGGCAAAGTTATTGGCTGATATGATCATAGTGATAATAATGATACAAGTGTCTACATTTGCATAGGTGGTAATGCACACTGAAACAGGCGGGATTCAATTGCAAAAATACCAATTTCTACACTCTCTCCTGTAAACCTATGCCATGAAGCTGTAGCTGTATGAATGGGTCCAGAAAATCCTGCATACACTTCCCACATGTTGAAATAGATTCATCAAATGTTTAAAATGTAACACACTTACACACTGGGAAGGGAAAAAACCCAACTCTGGTCCATGAGTTCAGTTCTGGCAGAATCCTTCAGCATATTTCAGTTTCCTGGCAGCAACAAAAGGAATTCCATTAGATTGTTATTAAATGATGGATTGCAAGTTTGTTGATTTATCTTACTACTCTTAACTCTTTTGTTTATTTCCACATTGACACAGTTTACCTTTATCATCAGAAGAGGGTGAATGCTGATCGATCCAAACATTCGAGCTTTCACACTCAGTGAATCTGGGTTCAGCGGAACAATGCCGACAGCGGTAATGTCAGTGTTGGAAAGCACAACATACAGGCAGGCCAGAAGCCAGACGACGAGCCTTTAGATTAAACAGCAGCTGATTTATGTGTTGTGCTCTCTAGAAATGCAGCCAATACTGCGGCAGCAGAATGAAACTGAACGCATTTTCATTATGGTGGAAGCACGGATGTCTGGGTTAATAACAGTGTGTAGTCAACAGAAATGACTCCACCCAACAGAGAAAGGTATCATATTTAAATTTGACGCATAGATATTCAGTCCCAAAGTTTAAAATTTGCTATTAACCACCACATGAAAGTAGACATTACAGTACTGCGTAACTGATTCCTTAGCTTTTTATTATAAATCAACAAACAATCCATCATTCCTTCCCTTGTGATTGGATTAATTATGAAATTTGACACAAATATGAAACATGACAGTTTGGCCAGAGTACAAAGTCAAGTTAGTGGGAGAGCCGGGGGTGGTCGGTCTTTATTGCTCCCTGGTCATCGTGTTGTTGGTACGCCACTTGAGAAATGTGAGGTTTTGTGTTTGTTTGAGGATGGTGGATTTTACTTTCCCGTTTTGTTTTTCTAAGTTAAAGTTTACTGTTGAATCAGCCAATCAGTCTGTGTGGTTTTGGTTTTGGAGGTGTGGCCGTAAGGTGGTCGGTGCCTGTCGCGGCAGCGGCCCCTTGAACCCGCTGGTGGACACTGGCGGTGAGGGATGCCGTCAAGCTGAAGAAGGAGTCCTACAGAACCTTTTTGGCATGTGACTCGTGAAGCAGTTGATGGGTATCGATGTGCTAAGCGGAGTGCGGCCTCGGCGGTTGCGGAGGCAAAAACACGGGCGTGGGAAGAGTTCGGTGAGACCATGGAGAACAACTTTCGAACGGCTTTGAGGAGGTTCTGGACAACCATCCGGCGGCTCAGGTGGGGGAAGCAGTGCACTGTCAACACTGTGTTCAGTGGGGACGGGGTGCTGCTGACCTCTAATGGGGACGTCTTGGGTCGGTGGAGGGAATACTTTGAAGACCTCCTCAATCCCACCAGCACGTCTTCCTTTGTGGAGGCAGAGTCTGGGGACCCTGTGGCGGTCTCGTCCATCTCTGGGGCTGAGGTAGTCAAAAAGCTCCTCGGTGGCAAGGCCCCGGGGGTGGATGAGGTCCGCCCGGAGTTCCTCAAGGCTCTGGATGTTGTGTGGCTGTCTTGGTTGACACGTCTCTGCAACATCGCGTGGACATCGGAGGCAGTGCCCTTGGACTGGTTGAATTCAACTTGGACATAATTCCATTGAAAACTTGACCAGTTTTACAACTTTTAGGACCCCTTTCCAACATATAACAGGTTCTACAGATACCTTAATGAAACTCTCTCATGTGCTATTATAATCTGTAGTAATGGATGTACTGAGGCACCAGACTCAACTCCTGCCTTAAATGTGACCTCTAAACTAAAAAAAAAAAAAAAAATCAAATCAAATTAAAGATGCTGATGATGTCTTTTCCTTGCATGCTTGCATGCTGACTGTTCCAATACACGAGAATGCACAAACCAAACAGTGGGATTCAGTTCCCTCCTGACCACCAGTCCTACAAATCCATTATGCATCCACTGCAAAGGTGCTCTGGATAAACCAGCAAAAGTTCTGCACGGCAGCGTGTGGAAAGGTTACACAACAGTAAATCAGGGATCACTCACACTCCTCCCAGCTCATTCACAACCTTTCTCACTCTTATGTTCCTCTCTAATGCCTCCAACGCCTACTCTCGCTGCTCTCTCTCTCAGTGTTTTTGACACAATAATGCACAGATTACTTTCCCATTTCACCCTCTTGGGTTTCCTCCTCTTGTGGCTTTCTTGCACTTTGCTTCGTACACTTAATTTCTCGTGTTGCGCACACTCCTGTTCCTCTCCTCTCGTTTGATTATTCTCTCACGTCCCCTTTTCCTTTTCGCACAGATTGGATTTCTTGCTCTTTCCCTTCAATGCTTAAGACTTCCTTTAATTTCCCAGATTGCTCCTTACTTTCCCTCCAACCTTTCTCCCTCTGTATCATCCCCTCACTTCTTCATCAAACAAACAGCTACATTATTCAGCATGGGAATGAGAGAGTCGGAGGGAGCACGAGGCCCTGTGGGTCAATCCATCTCCTACATCTGCCAATGGCAGCGCTGCCCCGTCCTTATCTCTGCGCCTTGGTTGGGCGGAGGAGCCGTCCATCAAACTATATTGGGGTGCGGATGATTGTGCATGCAGACGAGCAACCCTGCGACACCCTCTCCATCTCAATCGGGCCCGGGCTTGGCAACACCACACACACACACACACACACAGACATATATGCACACACAAACAAGCTGCATGCACATAACACTCACTCTTGCTTTTTCTGACTAATACACACACACTCACACACACTCTGAAAGCAACTTGGGAAGCTAACAAGCATGTGACATTGAGGAGGGTGAACACACACACGCACACACACACACACACAGACACACTACATCTGTATGCATAAATCAATAGACGTTCTATGGCTGCATTTACTAAGGTCAAATGGGGCTTGGGCTGACGGGAAATAAGAGGACAGTGTGTGTGTGTGTGTGTGTGTGTAGCTATGTGTGGGTGGTATAACGGACAGACTGAGAGAGAATAATGAAAGCATCTCTGGAAAGAAAGGCTGGGAGGCTGAGGAAGAGGAGGCGAGAAGAGTGTAAAAAAAAGGACGGATGAAAAGGAGAGATGAGCGAGGAGGATAGATAAAGGGCTGAAGAGAAGGAGACATAGGCCGCATAGATAAAGGTGGAGTGAGATGAAGAGGCATGTGTGGAAGGAGGAGGACAGTTAAATGGAGGCTGCAGCGAGCGGAGGTCAATAGGGGAGATGATGGAGAGATGAGTGGTTGGAGGGAAGGAAGGACGAGAGAGGGCAAGGAAGGGGCCGCGAACCCATTTGCTGAGCTCAGGTGTTTTGGTGGCACTGTCATGTCTCTAAAACAACACACTATTTGATTTCTCAACTGCTTTGAGAGGCTGGACCGGGTCAGAGAGCGTGACTGGTATTCATTTTTTTCCGCCGCTGCAAGGGACAGGGTGACACCGTCGTGCCACTCGTCTTAATCTCAGGTCACGCTGGAGGGCTTTTCAAGGAAAATTCAAGTATTTTACAATCCGGGTTGTGCTTTTTCATGTTTGGTCATCACTTATATCATCATGTTAGGTCTTTTAGCAGCAGAAACAGATAAAACAAAACCTTTCACTGCTTATTTGGCAGCATCGTGTCCTACAAAAAAAAAAGACACTCATTTAAGTGAGCAACTTGTGCCACTCACATTCCAGTTTCTTATCATTATAACCAGAGAACATTTATACTGCACACATCTGCACTGTGTTCACTGCAAATCATTCATAATGCAGCACGCTGGTAGTTCAGGCAGAGTCTCACTTGCACGATCTAATTGAGTCTCCAGCTCTCTTGCTAGATGTGGTGACTTGAACGCTTAGAGACAAATCTAGTGACTCTGCGTAGACTTTATCACTTAATTATTTCTCCTCAGTGAATGCTGCATGTCGCTGGATCCACTGTTGTTAAGGACACCAGCAGCACGTTCAGTTTACCAATCAGCATGTTGAAGCAACTCAAGGAAAACGGTGCTCTTCGTTTAATTATGTATTTTCGTAAGCATTGTTTAGAAACGTACTCGAGTCAGACCAGGCTCATCTAAGGTCACAAGGTTGCTGGAACGCGTCAGAATTTAAAGCAAAATGGGTCCAAACAAAAGGGGCGTCAGCACAGGTTGAACACGTTTCAGCTTGAACAAGAAATGTTTTGCTCGTCCAGAGGATTTATGACTGCGTGGAGGACACAGACTGCATAAAATATGGATGCAGTATCTGTTACGTCATCCACGGGTTTCTGAAGAGCTGTTGTGAAGCCGTTGTGCCTCCGGCAAACTGCTACTAATGCAAAAATGGGCAAAGACATCTTCGTTGGAGCTGAGGTGGGTGAATAAAGCCTGGTCACTCACAATCAAGCCACATGTGACTGCATAACTTTAAGCATCAATGTGATTAAAAAGGCTGAGTTATATAAAATTATATTCTATAGTCTATTTCTGCTGTGAAGTTGGACATTTTAATACAGGGGCTTGGACATTGACTTGTTGTAGCCAGCCTCAAGTGGCCATTTGAGGAACTGTAGTTTTGTTTTGGCACTGCCCACATTGGCTTCACTTCAGAAAGGATGTTGAGGACATTTAATGTTCAATGTTGAGGACATTGAACACTGGAGAGAAACTTGAGTAAAATTACGGCCTGGAGTGAATTCTGAGATTAGGCAGAGGCTGAGTGCTCACACAAAACACATATTAGATTGTGCAGGTAGCTTGCAGCAGTTTAAACAGTCCAGTTGACATATTTGCAATAGGTAAATAATGTCAGGCAAAACTTTTTTTATTTTTGTTTGAACACACCTGAACATGGTATAGGTTTGAAACAATGTTCCAAGCACCAAATCCTCGAAAACATATTTGGCAAAGCAAATCAGTATATAGTATAACTCTGTATATTAATATAATTAATGGTCCATAAGGATGTTAAGTTAAAAGAATTTAACATACCTGTATTGTCTGTTTAGTTGATTTGTAAAAGATTTTGCTCTTCATTTAACTTTTTGATTGTTATGACCAGCACAAAATGTATGAAGAAGTAAAATAAAAACCAGATGTTAAGGTTAACAAAGGAATTTTTATTAAATGAAAGTTCAAATTGTTTTAACAGAAGAAGGTGAGGCAAAAGAGTGTTCAAAAGAATAACCAAGTATAACAAAAAGAGAACTCTAAACAGAGCCTATAATATTCTAGATCGAGTTAAACAAAACGAGAAACAAAAACCTCACTAACTAAGCTACTTTTATTGATAACAAAAAACATCACAGCACCCCTAAACTAGTGAATCTAACAAAAATATTCTCGTGTTATCAGTGAATATATAACTAAACTAATCCCTGCCCAGTCCCAGAAATACCTCTCACCAACCTCCACAATTTCCACATATGTTTTGAATATCATTAGACGGGGCGAGCTCACAGCACACAGTACAAAACAAGCCGCCCCGATGGTGCAGCGCCCCAGGTTTAAAAAGCCTTGTTGTGGCTCATGGAGCGCTCCGAGTCGGTGCGTGAGAAGAGGCTCCACCACTCCCGGCTCTGCACATCCCTGTGCCAGGCCTCCGGCGTAACCCCACCTTCCTCGTGCTGGGCCAATGCGGTATCACCTCAGTCCTACATACTGGAATAGGACAAAAACCGAACACATACACATATACCTACACAGCCTACACAGTGGTAGTGTAAAAAAAAAAACAATTTAGTTGAGGGTCTCCTGCCTTAGAGGTTTTTTTGTAGATCTTCAAAGCATACCCTACATCACCTTTTGTGTTTACTATGCAAATATGACACTCGTGTCACTCAGCGAATTAACTGTTTGCTCCAACAATACCCAGAAGTCAGCAGGTGGACAACAGTGTCTTTATTTATTCATACCCTTCCTTCTTCTTTTTTTTTTTGTTTTGCATCTCTGAATTATGCTCCCAATGTTCGTGACAGAAACAACATGTTTTTTGAGAACAGTAGGTGGGTAAAAGTGTAGTATTGGAGAGAAATGGAACGGTGGGTGTTTATACTGTCAGAAAGGCACAGTGGTGGGCACCTACAGCATCCACTAGAGCGCAAAAAAAAACATCATTTTGTAGAGTCTCCTTTGGAAGCTGAACATGAGCTAAATTAACTATTACCATCTGTGCACAGAGTCCCAATTTTTCAGAGCAAGTCTGGCTGTTCTTAAACTATAACAAGACCAGACTTGAGGTTACATTAAAAATTAAAAACTGGAATTAAGTTTGTCCTACAGATTTTGTGAGAATACAAAATTAAGTGGTCTTTTGGTGGAGTTTGCAGGAACGCAAATGTAAAACGTATTATACAATATCATTCGTAAATATTTCCCCCAAGGTTGTCAGACTTTTAGAAAGATGGATATGAGAGAGAAAAGCCTCAGAAAAAATGGTCACATAGTCCTGGGAGATGTCTTCACAGATCTAAAGAGCCATTAAAAAGTCAAAAAGAGACTAGCAGATTTCCTACCTTGAATCAAACAGAACGTCCAGTTTTTCCCCAGATCTGAAGTTATCGTCAATTCCCTGACCAACAGTCCCACTGGAAAGACCTGGAACTGGTTTTGATGGGGGTATATCATTTTACCTTCACTTAAAAGAAACACACACTGGTTCTGGCACCAAAGAGCTGGTTTCTGCTCAAGGTTTCCGCCTGTTTAAAGGAAGTTGTTCCTTGCCACTGTCACCAAGTGCTTGCTCCCGGTAGGAATTGTTCCGTCTCTGTAAATGATATTATAAAGACTACGATCTAGACTTGCTCTATTGGGAAACTGTCATAACATCTGTTATAATTTGGAACTATATAAATAAAACTGAACTGAATAGCATTGAATGAGATAGCATTTTAATTAAACTGATAGTTTGTTATTGTAACGTGCGATTGTGATTTTACTCGGCTACATTTTTCCCTCTTCATTAGAGAATTTTACACGTCAAAGTCAATTTTATTCATTGGCATCATGGCACAGATTGAACACAACTTTGTTTTGCAATATGCACAATGTGAGTGCAATCTAAACTAAATTAATGAAGTCCGTAATTAGTTTGTGGGGCAGATTCTTCCAGAACTTACAGTTAATCACATCACCAAAACCAATTTACATGTAATAAACCTGATGTTAGGGGGCCCCAGGAAAGCAAATTGCACAGCTGGTAATCCGGCTGTGATGCCTTTGAAAACACTTGTTGTCTTCTATATGTAACTGTGAGGGAACTTTGTCAAGTTGTATACTGCTGTCATCAGGGTTATCTCGGGCTTGAAGGTAAATTAGCAACAAATGGAGGTCTGAAAGATGTGGACATTTGGGCCCTGACAAAATGCTATTCATTTTAATAATGGGGAGTCCAAGATCAAATGTAGAATCAATACAGGATTACCATGATGACTCAGGACTAGGGACATCAGGAAATCTCCTGTTTAACTGTCCCACCCAGGTCCTCCAACTCTAAGGAAGTTGCAGTCAATGATCTCCCTAGACTCACCTCAGGCTGTTTAATATTCACCCATAATTCTACTTTAATTAAAGGTGTTGCTAGGTTTTAACGTGGAGATATAAATATCTCTTAATAAGTCTCACCCACGTCTCCACAGAGTGTATTTTAGAGCTGTATCACACTTTTCTACTGTCTTCAATACCTTTTTTTCTACTGTCAACAATCCTGCTATGCAGGTACAAGTTTATATTTACTCATGAGCTCGTGTAATCTGCACCGTATAATGTCAAATCTAGCATGAGGTAAACTCTGTTGCCTAGAACGTCAAGTTTCTAAGGCAACAACAGACTTCCAATTCATTGTTTTGGCGCCTGGTGACTGACAGGAAGCAAAGTGAAAATTGAATGCAGCAACCCTTCAGTTCTGACACAGTCAAACAAGAATTCATCTCTGTATTGTTACTATGATGTATTAGCTTGCACTGTAGGCTCTGAAAACACTAACAGCAGTGCCGGGAAGGAAACTGACAAGCACGACATTCTGTATCCAAATCAGGTGCGGTGCAATTCCAAAAGTCAAAGCTTCAAATGAAACAATATGTGAAGCTGAAGATGAAGACCTCTCTAGCTCAGCATCGGGGCACCTACACATCAGTGCAGTGAAAATCTAAATCTCTTTGGCCCACTTTGAGAGTTATAATTTTAGATGCAGCACTGCAGCGAGGTGCTAAAGCCAAAAGGCCTCTTCAGGTGCCAGTGAGAGGCAGATGAAAGAGCTGCATCGAGCAGAAAATAAAGATTAGCTTGGAACGGGGGTTAGATTCAGTTAAATGTGACCTGTAATTAGACTAATGCCATTAGCTGGGCTGTGCTCATTCATTACATTAACTTGAATTTGAAATATCCTGAGACATCACTTATCGTACAAATCAGATCTGTGATTGTTATATATTTATGTGATTTTAAATGTAAAGTCCCATACAAGAAATTGACTATCACAAGTGCTAGTTTCTTTGGCAACTTATGTGAAAAGAAGATGTTCGAATTTATGTGCAAATTAGTCATCCCTACCAACTCTTTGGCAAACTTTCCAACAGTCTCCGTCTCCAGCAATGAGAGTTGGGTATGTCCCGATGTTACATTCATTCCCGTACACTAGGAATGATTTTCAAATGGCAGGTGCTCCCTGGTGTTATATAGAGCGGGTGTTCTAGGTCTCTATAGGGGTTAAGGGGCACTTGATCTACGCAGAATTTTCATGCAACACATTGTTAGTCTGGTTATTATCTGACATTTTAAACCAGTCTAGGACTGACTTGAGAGAAACTCCAGGATTTTGTTTTCATTTAGAGACTGTGAATAATGAGACAGTTGCTCATACGCTGTGATTTATAGCTCATATATAACTAATTTGGATGGATTATCTCAAACCAAAGTACTAGGAGACATGAATCAAATCCAAAAAATGTCTCTTCATGATATCATGAGTTTGTATCTTGATACTTAATTTGTTTTTTTCTCTTTCTGGTCATACCCAAAGAGCTGCTTTATCCCTCTGATACTGAAGGCGACACTAATTTGCATGTCGCAGGTCCCCCAAGGCTTGAAAACTATTTATTCAGACTGTCAGTATAGATTTTCTCCCTTAGGAATAGAAAAAAAAAAAGTTTATGTATTTGAGACCAAGCAATGGCCTTCAAGTGTTCTCATCAAGTACATTCACACTTAAGAGCTGTCACTTGCAAGTTTACTCTCCCCTCGGCAGTTGGAGGAGTTGAAGCCAAGTTTTCAGTCAAAAGCTGATTTTTTAAGGTTATTTTGACAAATTTCATCTATCCCAATTCAAACGTGTTACCATGATCCTGCACAGGGAAGCCTCCTGTCCCTTAACATAAGCAAAGCTTTCCTGCTGTCAAAAAGAAAAGTGATTTTCTTTATCTCGTTCATCACTGCACTCACTGAAGGTCAGAAAAAAAAATAATAATGGAAAAAAAAAAAAGCTTTGCTGGTTTAAAAACCAGCACAAGGCAAAAACATTTTAGCCTTCAAAAGAGAAGCTGCACAAAGATTACTGAACATATTTCATTGTTTCATCACAAAGCACAGTTTAATACAATCAAGAAAGTAAAACAGAACTGAATACAGTTTTGTAAAGAATAATCATAAAGAGGACAAGAGAGACAAAATGGATTTACAGAATGTGACAGAGTGAGAGAGGACACATTATCAACCGAGGCTGCTCTTAGGTACATTTTGAGTGAAATGCCAATGTCAGAATGACAATGCTAACAAGTTGAACAGGTATACTGTTTACCATGTTCATGGACAGTATTTACTCATAAACCAAGATACTGTGAGAACTGAAATTGTAACCCAATCATGGTGTCGAATTAAAGGTCAAGTCATCCTCTCGGGACCGTGGATGTCATGACAATCCAATCCAGTTGGAGATATGACAACTTAAAAACTGTCAACCTGCTTGCGATGCTAGAGGAAAGGGGGAAAAAAGGAAGAGCAAGAACAAGATGTGCCAGTTTATCAAGTATATATTGTGATATTTAAGCATAAGAATAAAACTAAATGTATTAAATGAAAAGTTACAATTTGTTTTTACCTCTACAGATTCATAAAAATAGATCCTATGGTTGCTAAGATATCTCACTCTGAAACACAAAGGGACCTGTGACTTCAACATATTAGGAGGTCTGAGAGAGTAACACTGGATTTTTACAACTCTACTTATGTCATCATCTTCAAAGAAGCTCACTTGTACACTTCCTAATTTCCACGATCTCCCTGGTGTTTTTATCATCTTGCGTACCGTGAGTACGATTAAGATTGTTTGGCAAACTCATACAAAGCTAACATTTACAGTGACTCACATTCAATATTGGTTGCATTGCTTTGCCTGCTGGCTAGTTACTGTAGCTACCTAACAAATCCAAAAGCCCGACTGTTGACTGAGCCGACTGCTTTGAGCTACAACTGCTTTGGAACACATCTGATGCGTGACGGTTTGTGCAGTGTGTTACTTTGACAAGAAAATATAATTCAGTCATGTAATAATAGTCTTTGCAATCTGCAGTTGTTCCCTCTCGTGTTTGTTTCAGCTCGTTTTCTACATTTTAAGAGGATGCCGACTTTTAACCCTACGGTAATAACTGCTGAAATGTATAGGATGCAGAGCGCCTCCACAAATGCCACTACACAGCTGAGAGAGGTTATAGTCATTCTCACTGAGTGGGGAAGACTCACGTGCATCACGATGAATCACGGTGGGTTGACTTTCACGCTGAGTGCAGAACGTTCATTTATATGGAAATGTGTTATTTAGATTGTTGTCCATACGGTATCACGCTCCTGAATGTTAAAGATTACTCTGTGATATATATCAGTACTATAAGCGACGCTTCTATATTTACCTGTTTTTTTTCTTCTCCCCTTCCCCTCACACAGTCCGTTCACTGATGTGATTCATGTTCTTACGCAAAGAGAGCTTCCTTTGAACCAAACAAACACACGTTAGTCACGTGGATTGCGTCATTTTGGCATAATTCTTTTTATTTCATCGCACACATGGTCGCAAATTTGTGGTAGCTCGTGTGGATGAATCACAGTTATGGTTCTACAAACATACTGTCGACATATTGTCACTGTTGAAAAGTCAGAAAATAGCTTACGTGCGGTGGATTTGGAGCCTCAGCTCTCGTGGTCCACCTCAGTTGATAAACTGAAATCGATTATCGATTCTGCTTAACGTTTCAATTCTTTATCGATTCTCATTTGGGGAAAAAAAGGAGAACAAACAGTTTGATCAGCATCAGCTTTGTTTACTTAGAAGTATCACAACCTTACAAAACCAACAGTGAGGTCAAAAGAGGCCCACAGCCTAGTCATCATCCTGACTGAGTTCAGAGAGATCGCAGAACTTGTCGTCTCTCCTTGAATCAAAAGTCAACATTATTCATCCTCCGTCTATTTAACGTACATGCACCATGCAACAAAACATCTTTTCATTGGTCAATAAGATCCCAAATGCTGGCAATATGCAGCTTCCGTATAGAGAAGCATACAGCTCTTTCATTTTAGAACATATTGTATATATATTTACATTGTTTATATTTTTTAATACTTGATTTTTTTATCTTCCTACTCAATGTTTGTTTTGTACCAATTACACCAAGACAAATTCCTTGTGAGTGAAAACCTACTTGGCAATAAATCTGATTCTGATTCTCATAGAAAAAAAAGTTTAAATCCTCAAACGTGGAGATATATGGTGACTGATGATTCACCACATTTCAACACACATGACTTTGGAAACAGAAAGACAAACACGCACGAACAAACACCAGTACACTAGCACATGTGTTCCTGCGTGTTGACTCCCTCATACACATCCTTAAGCAAACACCCATCCACAGGATTATCTAATGTCACATGCTTATTGATTTTGCCACATCATCTGCATATTCCAGGATGAGAGAAACCACACGGAGAATGATGTAAAATTTATCACGCATGAAAGTGCTTTCTCAGGGCTGTAAAAGGCAATTGGGCAGCAGAGGGACAGATAAAGAAGTGGATCAAACATATGTTATTTCTCACAGCACTGTGTGATCTTTGTCTGTCTACGGAGCTGGATTTATGTGAAGGTATACATGTTATTGCAATAAACTATGCATGTTTGGGTATTTATGAGCACATGCTCATTTTCGTATTGTGTGTACAGATAGAGTTTCATGTTCTGCAGAAGAAAGAGGACACAGAACAAGACAAATCTTTCAGAGGAATGATATATGGTGTTTTTCAGTTTAAGGTCTGATCTAAGACCTATTATTACTTATTCAAATTCTTTACTTAAGTATATTTTTTAAGGTTAGACAAAATGTATTCAAATTCTTTACTTAAGTATATTTTTAAGTGGTATGGCTGTTTTCTTTTTCTATTTATTTATTTATAAATTCATTGACATTTTATTTTTATTTTACATTTATCTCATATGTATTTGTATTATTTACCCTACAGGTTAAGATTTAAAGTAACATTACAATCAATCAATATGTGCATTTTTTTGTGATTGATTGATTGATTAGCACCCACAGTTTCAGAATGCAATACCATTGATGTAAATATGGACATCTGTGCACATCTGTTATGATCATATTACTTGTGATCAAAAACTAGCGAGGGGATAATTTTGCTAAAAGCCAAAGCATGTGCCAAAAACACAAGACATATAGCAGGCGACTAATATTACTTACAAGTCCAACAGTAAGAAGTCCAGCCGGGCGTCATCGCCAACCACTAAAAGTCAGTCCCAGATTTACTCTTGTCCAGCGGCTTCTTGCTCGCTTGCACTTTTCTCTTCTCTTCTTCCTCTGTCAATGACCTCTTCGGTCTTTTCTCTCTCAGTGTGTCCGTAGAGGTTGCTTAAGCCCAGTTACACTGCCCGCTTGCCCAGCTCCAGTTCTGGCACGACACCAGCTCTGCTCCCTGTCTGCATTGCCGCCTCGCCAAAGGTCCTCTTCCTGGTGGTCTGGAAATGTCTCTTGTACACAGACTAACACTCCCTCTGTGCTCAGAGCTCACAGTCCACGCTCTCTGTAAGTTACAGTTTGAAGCACAATCAGAGGACATGAGAGGGAAAACATTTTCTCAATCTCTTTATCTACTTTAATAATATGAATATGAGCAGCAGGTACAACTATCCTTTGCAGAGTTTGTAATGTATATCCTAAAGTACACAATACATCTATGGGTTCACATTTACGGGAAAGGGTTTTGACTATAGGCCAGAATTTATTTTGTGGGCTATAAGACACATTATGCCTCCTGCCACTTTAGCTGATGAATGCTCCATTACTGGTTTGACCTGAGAAGGTGATCTGCCTGCTGCTATGTTATGAGAGCAGTGAGAAAGCACCCCCACACCATCACACCTCTTCCTCCATGCTTCACGGTGGGAACCACACATGCAGTTAGTTGTTTTTTTTATGCTGTATACTGCATAATTCCATATGTGTTAAATTCTAGTTTTGATGTCTTTCAGTGTTAATCTACAATTTGTTTCCGGTGGAATGAAAACACAACATGATGCTGATGCAGTCCACCCACTTTGACTGAGTTTGAGCACCAGGGTCCAGATGGGAGTCCCCTCTTCGCTGGTCCTACATGAGTCCTGAGCTCGATCAGCTTGGTTCGGGATATTAATGGAGCAGGTCTCTGTAAAGACGTGGACACAACAGTCTGGTTTCCTGTTGATTGGCTATAGCCTAAGTCCCATTTCATCCAGATATTAGCTAGCCATCCAAGATGGGTTCACCATGGCTCGTGGCAGGGAAGACCAAACCCTGTGCTTCTTTTTGTGATTTCTAGTTTCAGCAATATAACCCAAACAGATGATAACACAAATAGCTGAGCCTGAAGGAGCTATCATCTGCAGTATCTGCATGTGCACCCTATGCCATCATCTTGTGATCCGGTCAGTTTGACAATTTTTGTTGAGGTCATCATTTAATGATATTTCAGTAAAATGTAATTAAGTTTGAAGGAGCTACCGGTCGCTGCATCTACATGTGCTGCCGTTGTCATGGTGACTGGGAAACTGACATAGAAACACAGCATCTTTAAATTAAGGTTTGAATGGCAGATATATACTTATAATACAGTATTTTCATGCTATGCTACTTTACTTACCCTACTTACCCTTAATTCTTAGACCATAAACACAACCGATAGAGGATCCTCGCAACTACAGCAACACACACTTGTGTGTGTGAATACGGTTTCGTATCAAATCACAGAGGCAGATAGGAGGGAGATAACAGCTTGAGGGATGTGTTGTAATTCCCTGAGTTTGTATTGCAGCATGCTGTAAAAAAAAAAAGACAATGGATTAAAGATTGTTATTATGCAGCACTTCAGAGGACGAGATAAGAGCGAAGCGGAGAAAGAGAATACAGAATGAATGAGCATAAAAGATGGAAGGAGAGAGTGAAAGAGAGAACGAGGGGATTGTTGGAGGAGAAAAGTTAAACATGAATGTGAACTGCCTCCGTAAAAAACATGATCAGTGCACAATCGAGACCCTGTTCACATGCGCGCATCTTTCATGGGTGGGCATGAGCATAAAAACACACACACGGACACAGAGAAACATTAAAACACACACTCACACAGCATTTGGAAGCTTGTATAATTCTCTCTGTGGGTGTCAATTAAATCTCTCAGCTCTGTCAACAGCACACACACACACGAACACACACTCATTCTCTTTCAACAGCTAGTGCATCGTCAACACCGGCTGGCTTGGCAAGCGAGCGAGCAAGAGAGAGAGAGAGAGAGACAGCGAGAGGAGAGAGAGAGAGGAGGTGTTGGAGAGAGAGGGAGAGAGAGAGATAAGAGATAGAGAACTGGTAATATGAGAGCATGAAAGCACTGCAGGTAAGGAAACACTGCAGTTCACTCACACACACACACACACACACACTGGTCCCATTTCATGTTTTCTCTGGGTTTGAATGCTGTAAAGGTCAGTATTCATACTGGCAAATGAGCTTCAGATCCTATATGCAAAGCCATGCACTTATATATACAGACACACACACACACACACACAGACAGTGTAAATATTACATCCCCAGATGCAAAGGAATGGATTCAGATGTTTAAATTAAAATGTCATGTTATTTTATGTGAGTAAAAGACCTACTTGCTGCACAGATTAATGTATCACTGACTGAACAAACAGCAGCACTATGGGCAAACCGTGGACACCGTACAGTATCTATACTGTGAAAGTAGTTCATCCAGTGACTGTTGTGTTTCCTGAGACGGGTTACATAAGGCAGCACAATGCGAAACACATCTCGTGACTGGAAAGGCAAACTGTGTGTTATGGAAGGTGCAAACCATAACAAGATGCAGGGATACACAATTAGACATTGTCAAGATATTGTTGTTGGTTTATAAAGAATGGCAACAAAAGTGGGCAACCATCCAGCTTTTCACATTCATGCCATTTTCATATGTCCCAGTAATCAGTGCCAGTATTGCTCATCTACACTTGACCTAAAGAAATACCGTTTTGGCTGTTCGGTCTTTAAAGCAAGTGATGAAGAGGTAAATAATCACCAACAACAGTATCCAAGGGGATTTATAGATAAATACCCTTGGATACTGTTGTTGATCTACAATGTGGACAATATTTCGAGTGGCAGTAGGTGCCAATCTAACTTCATAGCACTGAGTAGCACAGATGTTGGATGCGGTTTAAATGTTATGGTAATATGGATTACCCCTATGGCAAAATGGGCAACTGCTCCAGAGTCTCAGACCCTCATGGACCCCACATGTGTATGATTTGTTGTAATATGATATATTGCAAAGCTTGTTTGGGAACATAACACCGTTTGGCACCTTAACACAAAATGGCAAGGTCTTTGAACTGAGTCCTGTATTGTCGCCCAGTTTTTAATACCCTACTTTGTTGAAGACCTTGGTATTTCAGGGATCAGAACTACATAGGTTTGCCTAAGTAAGTATTCTTTCTCGCTGCTGGACTCGGTACTCTCCTGCAAAACTTGAACTCAAAGAGATACCTGATTAAATAAATGTTATATACAAATAATCCATCTGGATTTGGACCTGTATTGGAACCATTTGGTCCAATTTATTTGGTTAAATTGTGAATCTTTCCAGTAAAAACCACCTACCTGTTTAAGCTCAATGTTTTTGGTTTTCAAATTCATGCTGAGCAGCCTGTTATCTCAGGGAGAAATGAACAGGAGTGCAATCGTTTCCAACATGAAAATATCATTTTAAAAAAGTAAACAGTAGGTTGAATTAGTCACGTGCTGTTATCCCAGGCTCACATGAGGTTTAATTGCCACATGTTTCCCCCGCACAAATCGATATTGGCACCCTTGGCATTATTAATTAACGTGACATTCTAAATATGAAAACCGAACAATGATAGAGCAGAAAAATATATATTGAAGGTGCTGCAAACGTACCCCCTCCTCGCCTACCATCATAGGAATTATGAAACACACACGAAGATTAATGGATTGGCCTCTGACTTTAAACAAGATGCACGTTAACGTTGATCTTCATCTTGATTTGGCTCCATCTGCTCGGTAGCAAACAGATCCATATTTCACTTCATGGCTTGAAAAATGTGTCATCAATTCTCAGCGGCCTGTGTGTGTATGTTGATAAATGTTTTCATATGATGCAGGAGGAGAAATCAATAGGTATTCACCATCTTCATGCAGCTGTTTGACACAAAACAAAGACAGACCTCTTTGAAATGAAACAGTAAAAGGCAAATGTGGCATTTGTTTTCTGCAGTTGACCAATAAGACGAAATGTGTTGGCGTTCCCATAACTACACTGAAAAAGCTCTATTAAAAATGACTGAAATGTATCGAGATTTCAAAGTATTTTTTGAACCCACACGCTTGTTTTTGCATGACCAACCATCACAGCAGGTGCTGATTCAGTTTGGAAATGAGATAAACACACAGAAACAGATGATGAATGCATAAAATATTTTGATGTATCAGAGCAATGCATGATAAAATAGGCAGTTTGGGGAAGTGAAATCAGAATAACATTAGAATAATATTTAGCATTTATTTGACTCACGCTAAGCCAGCTTGCAACACATTTTCACTCGCTTCCCAAAGATGGGACTATACCCTCGAGCATCACTTCTAGGTGTGCAGGGCTCAGCTGTCAAATCAGCAAGAGTAAATATGCAACGTCTATACTTTCAGAATTGAATCTTGCATGATTAATGTTGTCACATTTTGGTGCAGCCAGACAAAAACTACTTTGTCACATTAAGGAAAGATCATAGGCTACGTATGTTCTCAATAGAGGTTCACTGAAATGACAGCTAAAGTAGATTTTCGTATATTTCACACAAGTCATAAAGTCTTGATATATCCACCTGACTTCCACCACCATCACCTGACTTTAACTGTTTACACACCCTGTAGACGTGGACCAAAACTGTCATTCATCTGGAGTCACGTTTCTGGCCTGAGTTCAGTTCTACTTTTGGTCTCCACCAACTCTTTTGCTGCTAAAAGCTCCACCATGTTCACCAGCTAGTCACCTCTGTTAGCTGTTTGGTGCAGAACAGTTAGTGCATTAGTGGGTTCATCATCCCCCTTTTCCCTGATAACAGCTTCTTGCTACGTACAGCAGCGAGCTTGAAGAAAGACAGGAACATGAGGGCTGTAAGAACAAAACAATGGCTTAAGAGAACAGCTCTGTGGAGCTGATTGTACATGCAGAGTGTGGGGTATATTTCACTATAAGTCAGTTAATGCTTTGTTTATATGAAACTATTGACTGGTGCAACTAATTACATACATAAACACAGTACATCAACCATTTCAACAAGATGTTTAAAGAAACCAAAATCCAAAAGATTTTCTAACAAACATGTTCCACTCTGTGCTTCACTGAGTGTATTTTCCATCACAAGAAAAAAAAAAACCCAGAAAGACCATAATTTCTCTGCAGAATGTCGCCATGAGACAATATGCAAAAGCTATTAGAAATGCAATTGGTAGCTATTTAAAAAATTAAACCCCCCCAACACTGTAAGCGCTAAATCCATGATGTCAGGAGTCTTTGAGCTGCCTTCAGCAGAGTCCACATTAATACCAAAGCTGGCCCCCGCTACATGTCCTTGAGGGGCCAATTCATTAGTTAGCGAGAAAGCCCAATCAATCACAATGTATCAGGTAAGACTACGGATCATAATTCATCTCAGGTACAGGAAAGAGAAAAGACAGGGAAGCGAAACGATGGATGGATGGAAAGAAAGGCAAACAAGACAGATTGGCAGGCAGGGAGAAAGGAAGAAGGATGATTGCGGCTGTAACCGCAGGCACCGTGAGGTGGTATCCCATGACTTGCTTGGTGTTGCAGTCATTAGAGATGACCTGTGAATCGTAAAAGTCTGCAGCATGTTGTATTTCACTTAGACTGTTTTTAAAAATGATGGAAAAGAGCCATGATGAAATGAACATTCATGACCTGGTTACTGGTGGAACGGTGTTGTGTTTATAAGTGATAGCAAGAAATAACAAGGACATTTAGTGCCTTACATTTTAGTTTACTCAATTTGTTAAATGAAGCTTTTCTTAGCTGTTCAGGGAGGTTCGATTTTCCCGATTAAATATAAGCCATTGATTAGTGAGAAAGAGCAAAGGGAAACCTCTTATGTACTCCCCTGGGAAGACTGTTCACATGTTCACACACATACACAAAAACAAGCGGGTAACCTCTAGTGAGGGTCCCAAAGGTCTACGTATGTCTCCTCTACTTGTCTGCGATTGTTCCCTTGCCTTCATTGATCTCTCATAGATCAATGTAATAAAATAGAAACAGGTGTAGGTTTGCACCCAGAGGAAACAGCAGCGCATTAATCACAGCCTGTGCTGGGATAAGTTACACATGCAGCTGCTCCCGTGCTCACGTGCATTGGTTTAATAATGATTTTCAAGGGTAATCTGTCAAATTATAAGGCTTTTAATGACTTTCAAAGCTTGTGGCGGCTTCGATGTGATGATTCAAAATGACTGTGATTTAAAGCTTCAGCTGTCTAAGGTAGCTAAGTACATTTAAGTCAAGTCACGCACTTTAAGTATACTGTTGAGTCAATGGTACTTTGCTTGAGTATTTCTGTTTAGTGAGATGTAACACATGTACTCTGCTACATTCTCCCAAAGGTGGAATTTACTGCTTACTGTTGAGAAAAGTCTGAGAGTCTAAACTATTATCTAATCTACCCAACAGTATGCGCATAGGAAACCATTTTCTATTAACAGACACAAATCTTTCTTGTGATATTGGTACTTTTACTTATCTGTCTTTCTCTTCAAGAGAAATAAGCACATGGATGCAAACAAAAAGAGAAGATGTGGGAGAAAGGAGGGATGATCGTGAAAGGAGAGGACTTTAAAAACAGAAAGCCTACACGAAATCAATGCTCCACCATTGTGTGCTAACGCAGAGATGTGTGTAGTAGCTGTTTGTGTTACATTTGCATACTGCAAACTAATTCTAAGCAAATTTTGAGAAATGTGACAAAACCAGACATACACAATGTACTGTTGACGTGCATTCTCCCACAACACAACGCACAGAAGATAAGGAATTGAAACTGTTCCGGGAACAGCTAAGAAAAGTTACATAACATAACTTTGTACCTTTCCAAAGTAACAGTTTGATCTTTCATAAGCAGGTAAAGTAAATTCAGATTAATAACCAATCAAGCTTGTTTCAGCATCCTGGTATCGCGCACATGACTGGGACACTTGATGGAAGTGAGCCACTACTAATGAAACGTGTTACACTTGTGTTGTTGCTGCAATGAAAAGTCAAAATGTCATCTGTGAAATAGAAAAAAAAAAAAGGGGTGATTACAGGAGAAGTTGACCTGCCCTAACAGGTGCAACCAAATTAGGGTGAGGGAGATGTCAATCAAGCGCAGAGAGTCTGAACTCACACAGTCTACAGCGGTCTAATCAAGCAACATGCAAAACAAAAACATGTGAAGGTGAACTGTGGGCGTTCAGGTTAAAGTTGACAGTCTATAGAACGCCAGTGTACATGTAAGCACTTGGACTTTAAAGATGTACATTATTAAAACATTTTTAAGGTCACCTTTCCCCAACAATTATCACCAGCAACCTTTTTCTAACATAACTATTGCTCCATAGATAAACCCCTTTGTGATTCCACACTGATTTGTCTCAGTCCTACAATCCTCCCACACTGGAAATCCAAGCTCACTAACTTATTTATGTACTAACATGACACAACGTGTCACAACGTGACACGACATGACCCATTAACTCCTCCTCTAGATTAATTGCCAGCCATTCAACAGAGGTGGTTTGACTGTGAAAAGGAACATGCATGACACACAAAACTATGCTTTGATTGGCAGGGAATCATATGACATGACAAAATATGACTGTGTGTATCAGCCTCACATACGTAACATAACAGTTTCATTGAGTTTTACATTAGTTCTTTCTCTCTTGTAAGAGCAGGTGTCACTTTCTCTAGAAGGCGGATATCTCCTTTTGGTCAGGAACTCATTCTCCTTCTCAGACCAAGAAAAGAAAAAGTATTGAAAAGACAGAATTTGACTGAGAAATTAAATTAATTTAATGTCGTGGCCCTGGAGGGGCTGTGAAATTCTCATGGAGTGCTGTCCTTTAACGTGTTGCTGCATTAAATTAAAGCCAGGAAGATTTTCCTAATGCTGTCTGGTGAAAAGATGCCGTGCCGCTGCTGAAAGTTTGCACAGTGATGCTCAAGTTTCTTGACTTTAGGGGATAAAGAATTGCTTTGCCTTCCAGATGATGATTCATCTGGATCCTGCATCCAAATTAAACTCTGATAGACTGACACCCTGAAGCTGAGGTGTCCTCATCAGACAGGTGATGTAATCTCACTGGCGTTCATGAATGTCCTTAAATGGTGTGAAAATGGGAGCCAAGCCTCTACAACAGAGCAGCGCTGGTGGATTTGTCCACGCTTAATGAGGCAGCTGGTGGGGAGGTGAGACATTGTTTTCCTCTCATTGGGGATGCGTCTGGTAATTTGTGGTAACCCGGGGAGATGCCATCCCCCTTTCATCCCTCCTCAAATGGCCGCCTGACCGCAGCGGATGCCAGAAATGCTTCGTTACCATTCCTGAGCACATTGTTGGCATTCAGCGGACATGGCCCACCGCTGCTACAAATGTGCCCCCACAGCTTAATAAGGTGTCATAGAGAAAATAACAGTGTAATTAAAGCAACTAACACATTAATGCAACAAAGTACACAGGGAAAAACAAACAAAGAAACTTATGAGTCAATGGTTGCATAATGAAGCATGTAGCTTAGGGTGGAAAGTTAACAGAGCAAGCAATGGTGATAGATGCACAACAGGTTCTAACAGAAACATTGTATGAAAGTGATAAAATACTGAAAACTGCTGGAGCTAACACTGGAACCATTATTACACACAGCATTTTAAAGAACTGTACCAGTGGTTTAACATGTTTTATACCAAAAGATTAACTTCACATCACAATTAACCATTTTGCAAACTGTACCGGTACATTTCAGAAATGTTTTTTAACGTTATTCCAGACAACCATTGGTTTCAATCGATTCTAATCTATCTATATCAGGTCTGCATTGTTGTCAGTGTTACATAAATGTTAGGTAATGTAGTGCAAACTTCATATACATTACAATTCATGAAAACCAATTGTTGCATGGAATGGTAGGAAAGTAAATCAAAGTCAAAACTGCAGATCACGCTTTTGACATGATGTGATATGAATGGTTTGAATATGGTATGGGCATGATTTCTCGTTAAAAGCTTCTAGTAAGTCCTCTATTTAAATATTTCACTCAAAAAAAACATATTGTTGATATGCTGTCTGATGAAAATGGTTTAACGAGCAAAAGTGGATATGCACATTAACGAGTTCTGTACGTTGTTAGGTGTAAATAACCCAATAGCAAGGCTGTACTACATGTTTCCACATTGGCCTAATCAAAGCTGTATGACTATTTTAGATTGAAATCAGCATAATCCAGGCTAACGGCCATCTGACACTGACTTTCGTCCATCAGTCTGCAGGCTCGATTCAGAGATATCGCTAGATGAGCTTGTCATCTATCCTTGAATCAAAACTCAAAACGTTCTTTATCCAAAGCTATCCTCCTATCTAGCCTACATATGATGCAAGAATATTTTCATTGGTCAATAAGATTCTAAACGCTGACTGTAGACAGAATAGATAATATGAATAAATTACATTTCTTTCTATCCTTTAGAAAAAAAAGATATAGAATGCATTGTTACTCTTTTAATGATGATAAACTCATGGCAAAGGGAGGAAACGGGATTAAAAATGAGACACAAGGGAATATCAAAGATGAAGGAGATGAAACTGTTTACCAGTGTGAAATGATATGCAGTAAAAACAAAAAGGAAAGAGATGCAGAACACATGAAGAGACCGTGGTAACTGAGACACTATTCACAGGTAACATCTGCACCCAAAACAACCACGTTTCCATGAAATGTAAAAAAAATAAAATAAAAAGTACAGTCTTAGAGTCATTAACCCTGTGTTAAATACTCTTATTGTGCAAATGTCCAATTTGAAAAAGAGAAATAAAATAATCTAAATTATTGTATTTGTCTGAACCTGTGCTGTCATGGCATGACTGTACTGTACTATTTTCTTTTTGGCTTGTGACAATGTCTGCTTCTAGTCTGCCGTCACCTGTTGCACTCCTTGATTGACAGCCCCTCGTTCTTTTTTTTATTTTATTTTTTAATTTCAAGCACTGTAAGAGACATGACTATCTGGTTATTCACAATGAAGTCTATGAAGCATAAACGCCCCAGGTTGAGGATCAAAGTACTGTTCTACGAGTTGGTCCAGGATACTTTCCCCTTTTTTGCTGCTTTGATACTTGTTTTCCAAGTAAACCTTGACCTAATGTTCACATTTAGTCTCATTACTCGTTCTTTAAATTAATAAGAATCATCATCACCATCATGAGCCTGTTTATGCAGCCTCTGAAATGTCCTTTACCTTTAAATTCTCAGAGAAAGAGGTAGAATGAAGACGCTGCTTTAAAAGAATGGATGAAATGTATTTATTTTCTTCTTTTCCCACTATTCAGTTCTAACCAGAAACGTTCAAACATCAGTTTTCCTCCTGCAGATCAGTCACACTGTTTCACACTGTCTGCTGTGTTCTTAGCTCACAGCGCCCCTTGTGGCCAATTCGAAAGGTTTTGCATGCTACCGTCTTTTTCCAGCAGTGCTTTTCAAATGCATCCTACTACAGTTCTGCCCCTTAATATATATATATGCCACCAAGCAACACCACATCATATGATAATAGATATGAGGCACAACAGAGATGATTTGACAGCACAGATCTGCCTCACAGTCTGTAGAGTAGGTGAGGAGGAGAAAAAAAAAAAAGGCAACCATCAGGTTTTTTGGTACATTTTCCATTGTAATAATGTCTAACGAGTTAAATTACAGTGAAAATAAACTATTTCTCCCATTTATGGTGATGTCAGTATACCCCCTCGAGGACCCCCGGAGCTTCCAGGAACAGAACCCCGCATATGGAGCCAAGGCACTGCAGTAAAATGTTGGGCTGAAAAGACACTTTTTCCCAGCCAATCTCAAGTCTTTTTTTAAGTATCCGAATGATATTTCTGTTGCATTACAGAGCGGTGTGATCGAAAATATGACAGAGGAGAAGGAGGAAGAATGGGGAAGAGAGAGGGAGGGAGGGATTGGAGGGGGTGGACGTATCAGATTCATACCCTCCCTCCGGCCCCCCTCACACATCCCTTTTTTTAGTTCATAACTGCCAAGGGTATTAATAATTAATGAGGACAATTCTCTTGCGTCTGGATGACTCATACTTTCTGCTACTTGGTTTCCCAAAAGCCCTATAGGTTGGATTAACACAGAAGCAGGAAATCTGGATTTTTAACCCTTAAAATGGGACGAAGCGTGAATGTTTGAAAACAGGTGGAGTGATGATACCTTCTAGACAAGGTGGGCGGCAAATAAACCCATCAAAAGCTTTGAAACGTAAGAGCGGATTTGGGATGTTTGGGAATGGAAACAACAGAAATGGACAGAGAAAGAAAGTACACATTAAGAGAGGCAATTTTTTGGATATATTACATCTTTGAACAATGCCTAGGAGAACCACAGCAGCTTCAAGCTTCATTTAATTTGACATCAAGGTTTAATAACACCAACAACTTGTGATTCTTAACTAGTTTCATGGCCTTAAGTGTAACAAGCAGCAGCTTCCACAAACAGACTCAGCAAACATATATTCTGCTTGAAGGGTAGCTAGTGTTTGTACAGGAACAAGTACAATATTCTGTCACTTGAGCGGGAGTCTGTCCAACACTGAGCTGTCAGACAATCCAGCTTGTTTCATGAACAAAAAAAAAGTAGGACATAAAGGAGTTGGCAGTTTTTTGGTGGAACAATGTATATATAGATAGATATTTTTAACGTAAAGCAGCCTAGAAAAGGATGTTAACTAAAAGAAATAGGGGGACACAGTGCAAATAGGTGCTGATTTTAATACCTTGATTTCAACATGATTATACAAGAGAAAATTAACCAATATACAGGAGATTTATGACCGATAGAAAATTGTATTTATTATACTTTCCAAGATACATTCTATTCATTTGTAATGTCAATAAACACTCATAATTTTAACGTAACAATACTTTTTTTAAATAAGGACCGGATAGAGTTAGGTTGATAAAAGAATTTCGAAATAGAACCTGTCTTGACAATATAACCCTCAAACTAAATAAATTAAACAAAAATTATTTGAAGCTGTCATGACTGAGCATTTTTTTTACTAATATTGCACATGGTGTTTTTTATGATATGATTCTGCCCAGATCTAACAATTTAGAGCTTCAATTTTGCAGCCGTCCTCGTCTCCGTATCCCCTCCCATCCCCTCCGCCCACCCACCGCCCCAACAATTCTGGAACCATATCAAGTTTAATGCACATTTATTTTGGTTGCATAATGTTAATAAGAAACCTTTTACAAGATACTGTGGGAGATATAAGAATAAGGAAACTGCTTGAAACTTCACAGACTCTATCAGGCCTCAGCTTGTCGTGCGACACAATAAAAAGGAAACATCACAGATCACATTTCACAACCCTCGTCCAGCGGGTCAAGTTCTTCAGGTAACTGAGAGAAACAAAAACCCTTGAATTGACTCAACAGTCACTTCTTGGTGGCCTGAATTAGCTGTGGTGCATCATTCTATCAAGTCCTTTCCACTCTTTCTGTATTATTCTTTTTTTTTTCTTTTTAAATAATACCAATAACTCTTTAAATAATCCTGCATAGAAAAATAAATTAACTATGTTGTTAATTACTTTTTTTTCTTTTTACTACGAATTGAGAGCTGACAAGGGGGAGGTGGTTCACCGATTCAATTATATTAGCGGTTTGTTTGACAATTCTGGCTTGTAGTCTCTTGATGATGATGCTCCGTCGTACAGTATGTGTGTTTGCGTGTGTGTGTGTGTGTGTTTGTGCGCACGTGTATATGTTTGTCCTTTCTTGTAATTTACAAACCAGTCCCACAGATACAAATAATGTAAGACTTACAAAATAAATTCCAGGTTACGCTTACATGGCAAGCAGCTTTGTAATTTTTTATCCTTGGGTTTTTTCATTTTTCAGAAACAACGTCCTCTGACAGTGTATGTGCCGTTTAGATTTCACCCAAAACATACAGTTACTGTAAGTAGCAATTTTTTTGAAGAGAAACACAACTCCATTCAGAAGACACTATATTTAACATGGCTCTTTACACAAAGTCACAAAATCATTCCCCAAAAGAGTTCTGCAGTGCCTCCAATTCCCATGAATTGTAAAGACAGGAGCCGTTTAGCCTCCCGGCAAAGAGCAGGTGTACTGCTACTGGTTGTGTAATCCAGACAAGATGGCAGAGAGTCTGCAGCTGACTCCAGAGAGCATCCCCAAGAACAAACAGATATCCCCCGCAAATATAAAAACAAAAAAAAAATTAAAAAATAGTATCCGTTCAGTTCTGTTAATTTCATCCCAGACGTAGTGGTTTTTGGATACTTTCCAGAGCAAAAGAACAACAACCAACATGCCCTCCTTTTTCTTTTTTCTCTTTTTTTTTCTTTTTTTAAATGAGGGTTGAAGACGGCGAGGTATATTCTCAAGCACTGTTTTCAAGACCCTTTTGATTTGGTTGGGAAAAAAACAAAAAAACAAAAGGAGGAGAAAAAAAGAACAACAAGAAGAACAAAAAAAAAAAAAGAAGAAGATAAGTACCCATTTCAATAGCAGCAAAAAAGACTATGACTGTCTGGTTGCTTTTTAGGGTGTCCTGTGGTATGTATGTATTCATACATGTAGTGGCATGGATAATCCAAAAGGTCTTTTACTGTGAAATAGATCCACGCTGATTCTAGTAATAGCTTTTTGTAGTGTGGAGCCATTTTGTCCATCTCTGCATTGGTCATTAAGGATTTCCAGAAGGCACTTTTTTGCTGTGTGTGGGATTGTGTGTGTGTGTGTGTGTGCATGTGTGTGTGGCTGCAGAGAGGGAGATGAAGACAGAAAGCAAGAGATCTGGGTGGTTGAATGGTGTGTGTGTGTGTGTGTGTGTGTGTGTGTGTGGTCAGAAAGAACCAGAGTAAGGCAGATGTGTTTGGCTGTCTATCTGCCTGTGTCTGTCTGACTCCCTCGTGTATGTGTGTGTATGTGTGTGTGTGTGTGTGCGTGTGTGTGTGTGTGTGTGTGTGTGTGTGTGTGTGTAATCAATGCACTAAATCAAACGCAACAATCCCTACATTTTACTCAGTGCAGTCTGCTCCTCGAGCACCTGCAGGTAATCAGGCGTTCCTTGGAGCTTGGCTTTCAACTCGTAATACTCACTTTTTCTTTGCTCCACCACGATCTTACTGTGGTTCCCGCCTATCAGCGACGACTTCTTCATCTTTTTATCCAGCGTTTTCTCCGGGTAACGGATTTCGTACCCACCCATCCCTATACTGTTGAAATCTCTTTTGCTGTCCAGAAAGTTCTGGATGAACATGCTGGGCTCTCGGTGGGGGAGGAACTCCTCAAGTTCGTCTATGGTGCTGAGGCGTTTGTTGCGCTCCAGGGTGGAAAGTGAGTCTTTATCCTTGTCAGCGCTGTTCCGGAGGATGATCTTCTGCCTCTGCGAGTCTGCAAACTTGAACCCAGCATCCATGTCTGAGGAGCGTCCGATCCCACAGGTGTGGCTCTTGCCAATGTGCTCAATGGTCTGGGGGATGAATGTCTCGCCTCCCAAGTCGTCTCCTGGGATGGAGCCTTTCTTGCCAGATTTGTGGCTGTGCCTGCGGAGCTGCAACGACATGGAGCCACACTCCTGATTCCCAAGCCCCTCCTGCCTGCCCGCTGGTTTTTTATTCCGCCTCAGGACAAAGACTAGAAGGCAAAAGGCCACGAACACAGTGAGGATAAGAACTACGAGGATACTGAGGATCATGATGGAGAGAGGCACGGGACCTCCCGGTGGTGCTTTGCCGACTCCGGCAGGCGACGCTGTGGTCGTAACGGGGTTGGTGTCAGTCAGAATAAACGGCGGTCTTGCAACAAGCTTAGGACACAGGATCTCATTTTTCAAGAGGCGCAGCTCTATGTTGGAGAACTGCACAGGGGAGGCACATTTCACCTCTTTGGCAGCCACTCCATCACTAAGCTTCTCTAGCCAGAGTTTGAGGGCGACAAGATCGCAGGAACACTCCCACGGGTTCCCTTCCAGGTCTATCTGGGTCAACGATCGCAGCTGGTCCAAGACACCACTCACTGGCAGGGTCATGAAGTGGTTGTTTTTCAGATTCAGTCTGGCTAAAGAGACACCCGCAAACACGTAGGCGGGGAGACTCCTCAGGACGTTGTTGTTGAGATACAGGAGTTGTAGGTTCGGCATGGAGTCAAAGGTGCCTGCTAAGATTTCTTTTATGGCATTGTATTCCAAATATAGGTACTGCAGGTTTGAGAGGCCCAAAAACATCTCTGGGTGTAACTGTTCTAGCTGGTTTCCATTCAGGTACAGTCTCCTCAGGTTAGTGAGGTTAGCAAACACACCTTTCTGGACTGTGACAATTTGATTGCTGCCGAGATGTAGCAGATCTAAACCCTCAAACCCTTGGAAATCAGCTGGGCTAATGTCTCTGATGTAATTTCCACTCAGATGAAGTTTCTTGGCATTTGGGGGTTTGGGGATGAGATCGGCTAAATTTTTAATACTCCTCTCCTGACAGCTGACGCTGATGCCAAAGTCAGAGGGGTGGGCTTTACAGCTGCAAGGTTGTGGACACAACAGTGGAGGAGTCCGTGTCTGAAAGGAAACAATCTGGCTATTTCTTCCAAAAGGTGGTAAACCAGCCACAATACCATTTCCGTAAATCTTAGATGAGTCAGTGGTTTTTGGCGCTTTTGTGGCTATAGGAACCATGGTGGTTGGGGACATTTTGGAAGGTGACTGCCCATTGTCAGGCGGTACAGGAGGCATCCTAACATCAAAGTCACTTCCCGTTCCCATGGGGCAAAGCTCCTGTTTGTTGGTTTCTTTCAGGAGCCTCCCGTACAAGTCACTTGGTGTTTCACATATGGCCTCACCGATAAAAATGTTATAGGGCATGTTTTCAAGCCATGCCTTGAGAGGTGCTAAATCACAGGTACAATTCCAGGGGTTGTCATCCAGCTGCAGCTCTACAATACGCCCGATATGCTCCAGAACTCCCAAATAAGGAAGCTTCTGGATCCTGTTCCCTCTTATATCCAGATGTGTGAGCGAGGCAAAGCGAAATATGTTGTCAGGAAGTGCCTGTATGAGATTATCATTCAGGATGAGCACTTTCAGCTTGTGCAGTTTGTTAAATGCCCCCTTTTCAATGTATTTTATCAAGTTGTAGTCAGCCTGAAGGTATTCCAAGTTTTCTATCCCTTGGAAAGTGTCTGCTCGCAGCACCTTTAACTCATTATTGTTCAGGTGCAGCTGTTTCAACGCGCTCATCCCCAGGAACGCGCCGCCTTCAATGTTCTGCAGTTTATTGTTCCCGAGCTGCAGTGACACAGCATGGGTGAAGTTGAGGAACGAGTTCGGGTAGAGTATGATCAAGAAGTTGTTCTGAAAGTTCAGGTGGTAGAGGGACGAGGCCGGCGGTATGAGCTGCGTGGGTCGATACACAGTGATCTTCTCGCAGTTGACGTACAGCACGTTTTCCACCGACATGCAGGAGCAGGCGCTGCAGGTCTCGGCCATCAAGTCCGAGGCGGACGGATCTGCCATCTGGGGTCCGTCCGACATGGAGGGGGAGGAGAGGGAGGAGGAGAAGGAGCCGGAGATGGTAGAAGAAAAGGCTGCCAGCAGGAGTACGAGCAGCATCTCGCCAGTTAGAAATCCTCCCCCAGAAAACCATTTAGTAACCTTTGGAGAGAGAAAAAAAAAAAAGACAGGTGCATGCACGAACATTCACACACACACACACACACACACACACACACACACACACACAGGCATACATATGTGCAAACAAGCCCAGAGACGCATGCATGCACACACACACACACACACACACAGAAGGCAAACCATCAAAATCTATATTTGATATTGATTATAGAGAAATTGCAATATTTTATCACACTTTCTTTTTAATCTAAAAAATCACACCAGGAATCTTATTTTTACATTTTACTGTCAATGTGACAATATGCAAATCACCAATGATCTTAATCATTTCTCTTTTCTTTATTGGAATCATTGCAGTGAGTAGCTTTGGCTTTGACACAATGATTCACCCTGATCATTAGACAACACAAATGCTTGATGCAGATTATTTAGTACTGCAGGGGCAAAAAAAAAAAAAAAAAAGAAAAAAGTACCATATGCTCTGGAAATGACTCAAACCCATGAGCTGCTGCACATCTATGCATCTTATTCTGACGTCCAAAAGCATGAAGCATCGTCTTGGAAAATGTCTAAGACAGCAGCACGACTCTATTCTTCCCCTCTCAGCATATTCAACATAATCAAAGTCAAACGGCTGCAGTTCTCTATAACCCCCCTTTTCTTTTTCATTTTTTTCTTTTTTTTCATGGAGGTCTCATTTGAAGCCAGAAGCACCAGCAGCAGCAGCAGCAGCAGCGGCACTACTGAGCAGCACATTCAGGTTATTTGTTAGGAAAGCAACTGTGAGAGCAAAAGGGGAGAGGAAGAATTGGGACTGTGCCCATTGCTGACATATTGAGAGGGTTCGAGCTGCACGAATTTATCACAGACAACCATATTTTTTCCCATATTTGGCACCAAATGGAAAACGAAAGAAAAAAAATGCTCCTAAAATCTTTAATCTAAAAAACAAACAAACATTTTAAAGGATGAATAAATTAGACTTACCCAAAGCTGAAGTGGTACCGAATGCGGCTCCCTCTGGAGACACGGGGCAGCGTTGGTGAGACATGGATGGAGACGTGCGCAAACGGTCCTCCCAGCTGAAGTAGAGCAGTAGACAGTTCTAGGGGCGCAACAAGGTTTTCTCTCCAGCCCCTATATCCCCATGCAGGCTTACTGTATATCAACCCAGAGCCAGGCAAAACTGGAAAGGAGGAGGAGGAGGAGGAGGGGGGTGCGGTGGAGATGGAGAAGAAAGGAAGAGGTGGGGGTGGGTGGGGGGGGTGGCGGTGGTGGTGGCTCCGATTTCACCCGATGCGTCTCTTACTGACGGGCTCCTCTTGCTTGGAAAAATCACCCCTCTGGTCGTTCGGTCCCCAAGGTGGTTGTACTACCTCCATGGGAGAGCATTCATTTGGGTTGCAGGAGATTCAGAGAGAGAGATAAAGAGAGACTGGGAGAAAGGAAAGAGAGAAAAAGAGAGAGAGAGAGAAAGACAGAGTCGGAGAGAAAGGGAGAGGCAGACAGCTTTTTTTTTTTTTTAGAGATCTTGACGGCGCGTCCGGCAACTCCAAGGCGTGAAAAAAGGCGTAAGGTGGTCGGTGATGCGGTGGAATAAGTCCGTCATTCTTAGAGTTTTTTTAAAGGGGGAAAAACTGGAGGAGGAAGATGAGCAGAGTAGAGGACAGAAAGGTGGGAGAGAGAGAGGATGGCCAACGCTGTGCGCCTGGCTTCAGCTCGGCTCACAAACCCCCAACGACCCAACGAATAAAAACTGGTTTTGTTTCGAGCGAAGTTGTGCACTGGGATACTGCTTCAGAGGGCAAAAGCAGCCAGTACGCTTCCATCAGGTTATGTGTATCAGTATATTATTCTCCATCGAGGCAGCATAAATCCGTGGAGAACAGTTGTTTTCTCTTTTTCAGTTTATCTGCACGCAGCGGCAGAAGAGATGCTCATTTCGGTCTCCATCCAACGGGAGGGGAAATTAACCAAAAAAAAAAAAAAAACACACGGATGTTTAGAGAATGGATATGGTGGTGTCGAAGCTCCTTCTCCTTACTAGGAAAAAAAAACGGAAAGCACGGAGAGAAACAAGAGAGACAAGTCGGGACAACAGAAACCGGTGCGTAAAAATGAATAATGCAGTTATTCAGCCTTTAGTCCGCTGCGGTGTGAGTGTGGAGCTGGAAACTCCGCGCTTTCTCCCGCTTCCATCGGTCCACACATAACAAAATGTAATTAAAAATGAACTTGGAGAAGAAACGTTGGAGGGAGGGGGGTGGGGGTTGTTTCTTTCTTTCTTTTCTTTCTTTCTTTTTTTCTTTTAAAGCCAAAAAAAATATCCAGTTGGAAACGAAACGGACGCAGCTGCTGCTGCTGGAAGAGAGGAAACCGAGCTTGTGTTTCTTCCTCCTGTAAGACAGAACAGTATCCGTGTCAGGCGCATAAGTATGCTGGCTCCTTCTGCAGCCGCATTCACTGAGCTTCCCACACGAATAAAAGAGGAGAATGCAGAGATGCAGAGAGAGAGGGAGAGAGAGAGAGAGAGAGAAGGGGAGGGAGGGAGGTGGGAGGGAGAGAGAAAGAGAGGGGGGGGGGTCTATCACCAAAAATGAAAAAAAAAACCTTGAAACAGATTCGTTATTTGGAGCGCGCACTTTAATGTCTGCATCTTTATCACTTTATTATGATCTTATACTCGTCCTATATATATTTATCTTTTTAATACACACCTGTTTTTTTGTTTGTTTGTTTGTTTGTTTGTTTTCCTCTGTGTGTAACCTCCAAAGAGATCAAGATCAAATCTGGTGAAAGGCGAGGAGGGGAGCGCGTGTGTTTGGGGTGGGGAACAATGAAATCTTCCTAAATCGTGCCAAATCGTCGCATTGAACTCGACTTGCGCGACGCGGGGCCCTGAGCGCGTCCCCGAGGTCCGATTGGAGAGAGAGAGAGAGAGAGAGAGAGAGAGAGAGAGTGCGCACGGGAGCGCGCCTGTGAGCGGCATTTTAAGTAGAAGGGAGAGAGAGAGAGAGGAGAAGGGAGGGAAAGGAGGAGGAGAGGGAGAGGAGGGTTATTATTCAAGAGTGCTGCAGTCAGACGGGCTGCAAGAGGAGGAGAAAAAAAAGGAGAAGGAGGTGGGAGATCAGTCAATCGGAGGCTTATGCGCTTCACATCTTTCCTCTTTTCTGTGTGTTTTGCAGGAGAGGACGGATCGGAGGAGGAGAGGAGGAGATGGATGGAGCGGTTGGAGAGGAGGAGATGAGCGCCCTAAGGTACGGCTACACCTCTGCTTCTACAATCATTTATCTCCAAAAGTATCGTGTAAGCTTCTTAAAAAGCGAACCGTCTCCTTTTCTGTGGGAATATTTCTTTATTCATTCACGTGCGATGGGCTGAGTTTTCAGTGGCCGCGTGGCGCGGCGCGCCCGCCGCTCCCGTGACACCCATGAGGAGGAGGAGGAGGAGGGGGAGGAGGAAGAGGGGGAGTCGCACCTGAAACCCGACAGTGTTCGGCCTCACCGGAAGCGTCACCTCTGGTTTCCTCTTGCAACAGGTGACAGTGCCAAGTGACGCACAAAAAAAAAAAAAAAAAAAACAAGGCTGGAGTGAGGGATGATGGGTAAACGTGATGGCATGGGTGTGTTTGTTTAACACTGGAGGTTATGGTGACGCAGCAGTGATGCCACAACAGTTACCAAACTTTATGAACATGCAGTGTGGAGGTGGGATTTCAAATTAAAATATGATTCAAATATTGGATGCTGTCATGATTTGGTTGTTGTTTATATCCATGGAAGCATCTTTGCCTGTCTAACATGGAGCAACACAACATTTGGGATATCATTTGCATCTCTATTTCATTTTAAGAACATTTCTCTGTGTCACCACCTCCAACTGCTGCTTGGAAATATAATTTTTTAAAATTATTTGTTTGGATATGTCTTCTTCTTTTATTTGACAGGACAGCCCGAGATAAAAAGGAAAGAGGGGAGATAACACGCTACAAAGGACCACAGGCTGGAGTCGAACCCACGTCACTGCAGCAAGGACTTAACCTTTGTACACGGGGGGCACATGTTGAGCTACCTGGGGCTCCGCCTGCCAAGAAATATTAATAACTCTTGATGTAAATAATTCTTCACATAGAAGATGTATTCATTAGAACTCAAAGACACACAGTCTGACTGATACTCATCCTCTTTTGTTGATTCCAAACGATATGACTGCAAAGACTCTTTTATCTGTCAGTAGTACTTTATTTTGAACACATTCATAGCGTACCTCATGTAGTAATTAGTAAATATTAATATGCAGTGCCAAAGAGCAAATTAATTATACAGGGGAAACGTTATAATCAGCACATTTTCCTATGAAGTTTGGTACGTCACAGTCCTTATTATGCATAATTATGCTGCTTTGTGCAAGTTATGTGTTAATAGTTCTAAACAGAAACATTCCAACTCAAGCAGATGTTGAGTTTGAATAATTTTCCCCCTAAAAAAAACACTGAGCCTTCTACTACGTCCAGTGCACAATCACAACACTGCATCACACCAAAGAAACAGTTCAGTATTTGCAGCGCGTTGTGTCGGAGAGCTTCACAAAAAGCCAACCAAAGCTCCACTGTACCGTACGATGTTTAATGTGATTCATTGAACTGCAGGTTATCTTGATAATGACATTCCTGTTCTGGAAAGTGCCTAATTGAACGTCGTGTATCATCTTCGACCATGATAATTTCACGTTTGACGGACATGCCGTGACAGCCGATCTATCGTACGGGACGGTGCACGACGTCTGAAGAGTGAATCGTAAATGCATTTATGATGCTTTTAGAAAAAAAAAAATAAAACATCCACAAAGCCAGCTGGCAATCAAGGCTCCTTCAAACTGTAAGTTATCATGTTTTGATGGAACATTCAGTCTCAATTACGTCTCGTCCGGCTGAATCCAGCAGCTCCATCTCGCTCGATTGATTGATTCGGGGTAATGTATGCAGACTGGGGTGTGGTTGTGTTCTCATGAGTGTCTTCAGAAGAAAGCCCGGACACCTGCATTAAAAGAGCAAAATTAAAGCATTCCCCCCACAGCATGTGTAGATTAATACATGGGGCTATGAGAGTGTGTGTGTGTGTGTGTGTGTGTATGTACGAGCGTGCTGATATTTGACAGGCTTGGATATGTTCCTACACTGGCTGTGAGTGGCCTGAGGGAAGCAGGCCTACTAGAGAATGAGCCAGACAGTTGGCAAGGCCTCTGCTTCCGTCTCAGCTGTCATTGGTAGTCTGGCCATGTGGCTGAGACACTGCTTCCTGTGTCCAAACACTGGGGGGAAAAGAAAACCTGAATGTCGTGTGCTCTAATCCCATTTGTTGGATTAAAATAAAGCTTTTTAATATGTTTAAAAAGGGAGTTCGTGTGTCGCATCCCCTCATTTGCTCTTTGTTTTTGTCCCTTACAGTCACTGTGAATGCTGGGAATGTCTCCTGTGCTGAAAAGTTTAGTGTTTGGTGTGTTGCCCCCATCTGGACGGAAAAGCAACTGCGCCTCATTTCATGGAGACAGGTAGGTGAACGCTGCTCAGGTGAGGCTTCTTCATTCCAGTTCATTTTTTTTTTTCATTAGTTGCGTGGCACGTCGCCACGTTCCCTGATCAATGGCTTTTTGGATCACACACACCTGTTGTCCTGCTGAAGCTGTTTGCCAGCAATGAAAGAAAAAGTGATATTGATGCAAATCTGATCCAGCCAAGAAAGCCAAATTATTTCTCTTTTACGGAAACAAATGAAAAGTCAATTATTTCACAATGAGTCTGTGAAAGTTGAGGTGTTTCTTTTCTTTCGTTCAAATTCTATTTAGTGGGGTAAATGATTTAAGTCAGGACCACAAGTTTATTGTTTCATCCGGTTGAGAGGAAAGAGAAGATGATGCAAATGTTGCTTATAATGCATTGTGTTTTGACCTGGGTTTTGTCCCACAGGCTACAACCAGCCCTAACCTGATAGGTGAAGGATCTGCCTAAAGCCCAAAACAAAGACTGCAGACACATGGCAAAAAAAATACATTTGTTTGGTAAAAAAAAAATCACCTAATCTACATTTTTTACACTCATTACTGTCCTGAAATATGCTAAAAGTGAATGAAAATATTAGATAATGCAGTAAAATATAATACACAGATTTATCTGCCCTTAAGTATGGTCTCTATCAACATAACATGACCAGCTTCATAATTTAATACTTGATCTGCATATGTTAAATGTCAAAAATAGCATTCATTATCCACGTACTTATGTTTTTTTTTGTGCCCCCCCACATCTGAAACCATAGTTACGTCCTTGGTCTAACACTCTGATACAGTGATGAAAAAGTGAGGCACACACTGGAACCCGTGCATCCTCCACAGTCTTCTAGCCTGCAGTAAATCTGTTCTCAATACGAGACATATGATGTGATGATCCAGTGAAAAGAGGCCTGCAGTCTTTCATTCTGACGCTCCGTCTGCAGTTTATGAAAGTCTAATGTAAGCAGTAAAAATGGGCCGAACGCGATGCCGTCTTTAAGATCGCTAACATTTTACTGCTCCGAGCTGTAAATCTAACGCCGGTGTCAGTGGTGTAAGTGCGAGTGATAAGCCTCGATAAGCAGAGCTGAGAGTCCAAGATCACCAGTTTGAATCCTCATAGTGATAATAACGAGTGCTGCCTTCACTCAAACGTCAAGAGAGTCGCTATTATATATTTTTGTAATGTCAACAAATCCCATAAAAAGACCCAATCCAATAACATTTCTGTCTGTCCGCCTCTTTCTTTCTAGACTAAATCTTCGTGGACGTCTGTGGTTTTTAGCAAACGTTACACAGGGAGGAGGAAGAGCATTTGTTCAGGATTCATGGATTCATGGAAATTCATCTGGTGCAGTGATTCCTTGCTGCCAGAAGTATACATGCAGTATATTGTCCCTTAAAACACTGTAATGAGACACATTAAACACCAGATATGAAAATCTATGTTAATATTTCAAATGGATTGTGAGAGAAAGTAGATGCACGTTATGTTTCTAACAAAGTTCGGGTTATTCTCCTGTTTATATTCACCTTAGTTGGTAAATCATCAACAGCAAGGCTGTCCTACACGTTTCCACACAGCACATTGGTGTAATCAAAGCTATTTTAAGATTTTAGATTGAAATCCAGACTAATGGCCCTCTGACATTGACGTCCGTGCATCATTCTGACTCGACTGCATTCAGATAGCAGTGATTCTTTATCATGTCAACTTCTCATCAGAGTTAGAAACTAATGCTCATTCACGCCCACACACTCGCGGCGTAGCCTTTGGGAGCAATTTGGGATTCAGCATCTTCGACATGTGGACTGGAGCGAGCCGGGGATCGATCGGCCGATCAGTAGACAACACGCTCTACCTCCGAGCCACAGCCGAAAATATGTTAAAGTGGATAGCTTCAAGTGTTGAAACTCCTCGGCCAGCTGATTTAAGTGCGAACATTGTCACATGGGAGATTAGTACAAATGCAAAATGACCAAAAATACTAGATTAGAATATAAAAAGACCAATTCAAACCTAAACATTACAACTGCAGTATCACTGTCTTACATCATACTTAGATAATACAACAATACAATCCAAGTATAAGCACTTATCCAGGTCATTATCATCAGTATCTACTCCCTGCTGCCCAACAAAAGTCAACTGATACATCCAACCAGCAAAGTGCCCCCTCCAGATGCTCTAATGTAACTCAAGAACGGCTCGAGTCACGAGTATGTTCGAGCATTGCTAAAGATATCCAGTGTGTAGGTCACACCGAAGCCTCACTACTCACTTTTTATTGATTGTCTCTCACAGTGTGGTCCGTGCCCTACATCTGATACCGGTCTGGACAGGTTATGATTCTGAACTGACCTGCTGAGTTGCACAAGAACAGTATCTAAGACATCGCATCCCAATAGGCTTGTGCAGAAGTAAGGAAGTAACATGATGTACTGTAGCTTCGAAACCAGTGCTATAAAGTGCTACAAAAAGACGAAGAAGAAGAAGAAGTGGTCTCGCTGCCTAATCAATTATCGACAATGAAGAAAACGTCAGTGCAAACACGTCTGAGAAACACCCATGCTACTTTTAAGTACAGATAGAGGTCTTTAGTGTCTGTTCAAATCCAGAATGCTACTTACGCTCAGATTCAGATTAGAGAAATATTCAGTTAAATGTTAACAAACACATCAGTTCCCATGCTTCAAATCATTTTAAACTCTCTCAGTATTTAATATCACGTTTTCCCCTGAACATTAATCAAGTGCTGTAGGCGGCAGAACAATACAGTTAATCATGTTTGAGTTGCTACATTGGTACTGCATAACAAGAGTGGATTTAGTAGAAAAACAGTTGAAAGTACATTGTCAGTGAACATTTAGCTGCCACCTTCAGTATCAACACTTTGCGACTACCAATGTTTTCTCAGCACGGTAAGTTAATAATGAATGTAATCTGGGTAGTGCTGTGTTTCTTTCAAAATGTATATTGTTGCAAATTAGCTTCATATGAATGTAATTTCTAGGAGACGGGGGGTTATTTTGAGAGTCTGTGAGATAGGAAAGATTTCTGCAATGTAATTCTTAAGAGACATGCATGTGGGAGGATGAAATGCAGAAAAAAAGGAAGGTCGTAAACTCTGAACAGAGGTCGCATATGTTAGAAAGCACTGGTCCAGACCACCAATGTCCCTGTGGAAGTCAAAGAGATGTAAAATGCATGAATACTGATATGACTGCAGAGGATGAGGTCTCACTGACTCAAATCAGTGTCGCATTTAAGACCGCAGAGGGTTGAAAATGTCAGAGTCAACGTGATTTCTTCATACGCTCAGTAAAAAAACCAGGTCAGTGTCAGAAACAACAGAAAAGAATTGCGTCACGTTCACCGTCACTGACCATTGCTGTCGGGATAGGGTTAAAAATAGGACTGGAAACGCTGAAGAGATAACACTTTATTCGGCTTGTCTCTTGTTTGTCGGATATCAGGTGGCTAAAATGAGATACTTAACACGTCTGTATTTGCTGCACCTCTACAGGCTATGTAATCCGAAACCTTAAAAAAATAACATTAGCATTCACGAGGAAAGACTCTGCATCATTCTGACATGTTATAATCAGATAAGTCGAGTTTTTTGGTGAGCCAAATAAAGGGTGACACTTATTTTGTTTGTAATAATCCAGGCAGAATTATTTTATGCCATCAGCGCTGCAGGACAGCTTTAACCCTGACAGTGACATCCTGTTCTGAGCCAAAGCATGCTGCCCATTTCTCGATGAAACGATGAAAAATGGTAAATAAATGCTTACAATGCTGGCTAGTTTTACATAAATCGGCAGTGTTTGCTCGTTATTTATTTAGCAGCATGTTCCATGGTGTGAGATGCCCCCCTATTTATAACAAACAGCCGAGATGCACAGAGCAAGTGGGAATATGCAAATAATGCAGAGTCAGAGACATAAAGAGTGTTTGTTGTCCTACAGATAGAAGGACATAGGACACAGGCCCGCACCAGCTTTAAATACACACAACCTGTGCTATAAAAAAAATAAATGTCCACCCTCTTTCTCGGATGCATCCAGTTGTCCGTGGTGTCTTTTCAGGGTGCTGTCATAGTTCAGACCAGGGCTCATCTACTGCGTCCACCGAGACATACAAAGATATAGACAGAGGTTAATTGGGCTCAGATGCACCTCGGTGTCCCAACGGGCTTGGCCTGCCGCTCAGCCAAGACTCGGCCCGAGCCCTAGTTTCCACATGAACACACAGAGGCTTTGTTCACATGTGCACTGTACTCTGATAGTGGGTCAGGCTGGTTAGGGCTTCTTTCAGGACAGTCTGTTAATATGTACAGTATATTTAACACACAGCTTCGGGTGATTAGTCAGCAAATATGAATTGTGAGGACTGATAGTTACACCTGCCCCCTTGCATTAGGATGATTTCTTAGAAACAATAAAAGAGCCATATAGTAATATGTTTTATACGTAATGCTATTTTACTGTAAAACAAACATAAAAACTTAAAATGGTCAAATGACTGGCAGCAGCAAAGGTACAAAATCTGCCTCCCAGCACCTCTAAAGGTCACTAATACAATTTCTCTACACACAAAACAAACCGGATGCGTCAGTAAAGCTGCCGGTTGGCAGATTTTGTTCGCAGTGGACAGAGCCAGGCTCGGTGATTTCCTGTATTTACATAACTCTCAGCAAATAAGCACATTTCCCATTCATGCTCTCATGTGAAAACTACTGTACACCATCCTGGGTTAAGCTGCCAAACAAATAGTTAAAAGTGGATGATGATTTGAACATAGCCTGTCTTTTTATGGCATACTGGAAAGTGGGACAAGACAGGACTAGGTGTCCATTGTTTTTGGGTATGAGGACACCTCGTCCTGTATTAGCCTACTTCATGTGGTCAGTCCTGCTGCTCTTTTTTTTGTGCTATATGGATGCCAGCATATTTAGTAACAAGGAAGATATGCTGTTGCGTCTGAAAAAGTTATTCAAGACCCTTGACCTGCCCTTAATTCACTTTGTCAAGGGAAATAACAACCTCTTGTTTCATGCTTCATATTCTGCTCTCCAACAGGCTGTCTCCATGTGTTGGGCCAGCAAACAGAACTCTGTTTATCTCCATCTATCTCTGTATCTGTCTACAGAAACAGCCTTGTCTGGATTATTATGAAGAATCTCGTCAATAGGATGAGACAATACATAGAGACACACATGAGGTTTTATGAAATAGGGAATGCACATTTTATCATGTGACATATATCTTTTTTTTCTCACGGTCTGGAGAGAGACAGGGAAGAGAGAGGGGATTACTTTGCAGCAAAAGGCTCGGATTGAATTGAACCACTAAGGTCAGGATTAAGGTCAGTGAGCTACCGGGGAAACCACAAACACCTGTTCTCTATTTTCATGATAGTGACCATCACTTTTTTTCAGCTTTGTATTGTAGATAGCTTAAGTTGTCATCCGTAACCACGGTCTGAAATATACACCATTAAGATAATCTCTATGATTTTCACAGGTTGCCACCTGGTTTCCATCCATAAGTGTCTCCTGACAAAGCGTCCCCGGGGTTTACAATCTTATGGAAGCTGTAAGATTGTGTTCTGAGGGAGATTCTGACCCTCCGTGCAGAGTGGAAAGTGACAAAGACATTGTGAAGTCGAATGATCGGCTCACATCATGTTTCGAAATCACCAAACAGCGTGACTCATCTGGTTCTCCCTACCGGAGACGGAGGTTGTTTGAGTCTCTTTTACACATATAAACATTGTATGTTGAATCCAGCTCAAATAGATAGAAATGCAAGATATTTAGTATCAAATTAAAGAGAAAATTCTGTTTTTTTAATGAAAAACAACTTGTGGTTGTCATTTTTTTTTAGATAGAGCTTCGTTGATTGAGTACGAAACGATTCTCATTTGACTGACGGTTCTCAGTGAACATTAAAGAATCCTACGGTGGTCTAAATGAACCCCTGAGCAGTGAGTCAGACAGTCACAACCACAGCTATCCATTACATCAACACAGTGTACTGTATGAGTGACAGTGCTGCAGACACCTGAGTTCATAAACTCTCAGTCTCTTCTCCCTCTCTGCCTCTACACCATCTTCAGCCACTCTCTCTCCCTCCCTGCCTCAGTGTCTTTTGATATGCTAAGCAGCACCCTATTTATAAATCATTGTGAGTGAAAACATAGTAGGTTAGGGGACAAATAACAAATGCCCAATGTCTGCCGAGGAAGAGAGAGGGATAAAAAGAAAGAGGAGAGAGAGTTTGAGCGAGGAGAAACTGGGATTGCCTGCTCGGTGGCTCCCTATGAGGCATGTCACCCAGGTTGAATAGATGTACATATCATTATCTTTCCCTGGTACATGGCGATAATGATATAGGACAGGGTACGGGAAAAGAAAAGAGCCATTGTGCAGCGAGGCTGTGAGCCAATAAGTGTGGCTTGCAGGCTGAGAGGAGCCAGTTCTCTGATTCCCCGACGCTGCAGTGTACACAAGCAAGCCAGTTCACTGGAGCAAAGGCCAAAATATTCAGATCCCTCAATTACAGTGATAATTGTAGTATGACCATTAATAAAATAAAATAAAAAAGTAATAATAATAAAAAATAAACATTTTTTTTCATGAATTAATAGTTAAATCATCATCACATCATACGCAGAACATTTATTTGAATTTATATTTTTAATGTGTTTAAACGGCTGATTGTTGGATCAAGAGTATGGTGTTTCAAGATGCAATACCTTAAATGGCCACTAGATGCTGGCTGATGATGACTCAACTCTTCAAAAATAAAACATTAAAAAATATGTTTTATGTGAAGTAATAAGGGTTTAAAAGGAAATGTATCTTACCTATCTTGACAGTGATTTTGATAAATGTTTATTTCATGATGTAAATGCAGGATGGCATGAATGTAGCAACATCCATGGTCTGTCTCATATGTATTAATTACATGTTTTGAATGTGGTGCTGATGGATTTTTGTGCCACAGTGAAGAATCTACAAGAGCAATGGGAAATTAAATAGATAAAATCATTGCTAAAATATTTTCTATTGCTAAACAGTCACAGCAGGGGACACAATGCTTTAAATGCCTTCAACGACCCATGTTTTCTCCCACAAATGGCCTCGTTTGGCCATGCAAATAATGATCTGTCATGTTTTAAAACCAAGGGCAGAAGTAGCGTGACATTGTTGTAGCACTGCTAGGAAGTTAGGGTAAATGGTTTTGCAACAGTACAAATGAGACAGCAGAGAAACCAGAGTCTGTGAACTCTCTCATACCAACAGTGAACTTTGGTTTCTTGAAACCATGACGACAGTTTTTCCCTACGATTAACCAAGTTGATTTGATTGCCTGAAAGTAACTTTGAAAAGGGTTATCAGAAAATACTCGTATGTGTCTTGGAGGGTTTCTCTTACCATCGGCACATCATCTATACTTTATTATTAGATCACTATTGAATTGGGACTCTGGGCCAGTATCTGGTAGAACTTTTTTTGGGCAATTTCTTCTACATTTCAATTTGTTGTTTATGGTCATAAAGCACTGGGTGTGTGTATGTGTTCATGCATGATGTTGTCCATTAACAGGCAATGCAAAGAGCTCTTGTATTGCCTTAACTCAAGACTTTATAGCAGGAATTCATTTGAAGGATTAAAAACAAACCAAAAAAAAAAATCCTGCCAATAAACATTCTGTTTGACGAGTAACCTCTGGGAAGTGGAATGTAGAACAACTATGGACGCAAGCCAATCAAATATAGATGTTACCAGTGAGAAAGAAATAGAAATTCAATGATTACCTCTGTGAGCAAAAGTTAAAATATCCTCAACAGAAATGAGTGGTTCATTCAGTATTCCACACCAGTGTAATAGTGACACGAGGGAAAGAAAAAAAGTTCGGCGAGAAGTCAGACAAACAACAGAAACAGAAACAAACGGTAATGACTCACAGGCCATGAGTCAGTGTACTCGATGTAGCTGTGGAGCAGAACCAAACGTATACTCTAGTAACAGTGGAATTTCATTCAGGGAAAAGTCGTAACAAAACAATTTCACTGCAGTAAAAGAAGTCAAGTATTGTGGTTGTTGGCTCAGTTGCCCTCGAGGATACAGCGGAGTGATGTGGAATGGCAATAGTGGGGAATTGTGTGGAAGCTCAATAATCACAGAAGAAAGCAAAGGTCGTTTTGTTTTCTATTACGCAGATTTCCCGAAGTCAAGTAATCCAAAAAGAAGTCAGATTAAGCCACATAAGGACTTGTGTGTGATTGGGAGTACAATGGTTTGACTGCTTTTCAGCCTGAAAACGGAGGTAATCTCTTCGGGTTTACCGCAGTCTGACAGGCCGTACTCCTTGAATATGTAGCATAAATACAAATCTGAATCAGTATATTCTTCACCTTACTGTGAAATACATTTCTGATCACGTTTGAACCTTCCCTCTTGGAGGACCGTCTTACGTCAAGGATGTTTAAATGAGACATTTTTGGAGGCTACTAACCTACTAGCCTACAGTGTTATTATTATTTATTTTTTTGCTGTTTATCTTCGATTACAGGAATATCAAATGTTTTGGCAGCATCGCACAGCCCGCGGCTTCAAACTAAATTAGACTTTTTTTCCGGGTTAAAACCCGTCAGCTGTTTGTGCAAAATGATTTAGGGATGTTTAATCTTTCCACAGCCCACTCGTTGGTTCCCAGCCCAGCTTGTGCCTGATAAGCACCGCTTTAGATCGGAGCTTTCCAGACATTCTCGTGGTTAAAGAGCCTGAAAAAGACCTCGGTAGAGTCACATTATTTCTGTTGTTTCTTTGAATGCAATAATGCAGAGCTTACATCGTTTGTCTTTCTTTTGACGTTAGGTTGACGTGATTCCCACATGGTCCTTGAAATCCTTAAAAGTTTGTGAATTTGAGGGCAGGTAAATACACACAGGTCATCGAAAGTGCTCTAATTGATGTGTCTCCTACACCTGCATAACTGATTCACTGTTTCAGTTTTCTTACACTAACATTGATCAGTGTTTCATCAGTTTTTCATCAGTGTTGATCAGTGAACTATGCTGCATTGGGTCCCTGCATGTGAGGGAAATAGGCCTCGGAAGTTCTTGAAAAGTCCTTGTTTTGTAACTGACTGAGTCAGTTTCATCAAATTCTGAGTCTGCTGTATTTGTGCTACTGTTACACTACAATTTATCGTTTGGCTTCGGTGTATAATTGCCATTTTTCAGCCACAGTTACACATGTGTTCTCAAACTAAATTTTGCAATATTTGGTTATTAATAATTGTTATATTGTTAAATTTTTTCCCAGTAAAGATGCTGTTACAAAATCAATAAAATGAGTGATATTCCTTCACGTCTTCAATAAATGCACATATATCACCAGAGACATGAGTATCTTTGGAACACTTGGAGTTCTTCCAACCTTTTCTGTAAGCGGACCATCTATCTGACCCACAGGCCATCTCATCTATTTTTCTGAGGCTGGGGACACACCATAAGATTATCAGGCCATTTTATATCCTGGCATTTGGAAGGGAAATCCTGATCTGAGGCTGGACTGCGTGGGTTATAGATTTGGTCTGAACAGTCTGATCTGGGCTGTAAAAATGATATAAAACCCGACCTGAAGTTTAATGAGGTGAATCCACTGGTTCAGTCTCTCATTAGACATCAAAAATGGATGACTTGTGATGCCCTATGTGTAGGATTTTAAACATTTCTGAGTATGGTGACTCCTAGTCGTTACACTATGGAAGAAGAGCTGACAATGCCATGTATTTTTCAAACCTTTGTGTTTTTATGAAACCTAAAATAAATTCCAATGGAAGAATTTGGTGTTGCTAAAGGCTAAAGTGTGTAACATGTAGGAGGCTCTATTTACAGAATATGACTGAATATGAAATGCATTATTACTATATAATCACATGAAAGTTATATACAGATTATTATAATATAACATATGAAAATAATGTTATTGTTACCATTGAATGAACATTTAATATATGTCAGATGCCACTTAATGCTACACACTGGTTCTTCAAGTGAAGTTTACAATTGGCCGCCTATGATTGCATTTAGAATTGAAGTCATGGATAAATTCAAAGGACATATGCTTTTCATGCACATTTTGTATGGATGTAAACATGTAGTCATGACTTTTTTTTTATTTTTATGTCAAACAAACCATTTTTGGTTCCATATGCAGAATTCAGCTAATAAACTGAGATGAAAAACCTTCATCCAACGAATATAGAAATCGTCCCATGTGAAATAAAAATGCCACATTTTGTTAGCCTGGTAATCAGACTGAAGTAGAATTCGGTTTGACTTCATTCATTCAGGCTGACCTTGTGTTCATGTCAGACAATTTCTTATTATTCTTGTGGGGTCGTGTTGTTTTGTTTTTGCCCTAACCTGTCAGCAGCAAGTGACGTACCCACTATGCTGATGTCAACTTCATTTATGCTACGGTAGTGGGTACCAGAACTTAAACAAAGAAATATATCGATTTGAGAGTTGGACTCATAACAACTTAGAGCTGTGCTCATGTCACACCATACACATACATATCTCTCATGAACTTAGTAGTTGCAGGAAGATGATGTACCCATTCTTTATTCTACCTACCGAGTCCTGATTTTCCCTATCCATTCAAACAGCCCTTAACGGACACACACAGATACATCCATTTTCTGTAACCACTTATCCTTACTAAATCACAGATGTGTGTGTGGGGCTGAGGACATGCTTTAATGTAACCATGAAGATAAGCCAGTCATTAAACCACTGTCACTTATGTTTGTATAAAAGTGTGGGCTGAGTGAGGCGAAATCGAGTTTTTCCCTTCAGATGAGCACTTAATCAAGGCTTAATCAAATAGTCTGAAGCCCTTATCCCTCATGCAGCAAACATGCTTAAATCACACACTTAAACATGTCACACCTCTCTCTGTACTCCTTCCATTTATTGACACTTAATTTGCCTTAAACGCTTCTGTATTTCACGCGTGTCTTTAGTCTGGTTTAAAAAATGACTTTGCCGCTTGGTAAATTTCCCACTTGGGGGGTGGAGGCGAGTCTTGAACTTGAAATATCAGCTCAATTTGAAAGCTGTTATATACCTCTCAGACTGTCTAAGAATTTAGAATGAAATATGTTTAATTATAGCAGTGAAAATAAAATTGACCTAAATGTCTCAGTTAAGCACATTGGACTCCCTCACCTCTCTATCTCTGGCTCTCTCTCTCTCATCACCATCCAACAATGTCCTGAATACCTCAATAAAGTGCGTATAACCTATATTTCTGAGTCAAGTATATCTGTCACGCTGTTAATTACCCTATCAGTCTCTCTCACCCCCCTTCCTCTACCTCCAGTCAGTCCCTTATCCAGCCCTGATGCATTAAAATCAAATTTACATTATCACTAAAAGTCCCATTGTTATAACTGTCTTATTTAAGTGCACTGACACCCTTCTTAATAATACCCCACTCCTCTTTCTTTGCCCTCTCCTTTTAACAGTTCATATCATGCATGAATCAAATTTATATCACCCCCAAATGTCTCATTTAACTGTGTCTGCCACCTTCTTAATCAGACCCTTATATTTCTCGTTTAATTGAAACAACCTCAGAGTTTTCTACATCAGCAGAAACAATGACGGTGTCTGTATTATTTGTACGAAGTAGCTCATCACATCAAATATTAACAACACGCCCGCTGGAGAGGAGCACGAGCCTCTTTGTAGTTGCGACTTGACAATGTGAGTGAGGAAATTGAGTTGGAAGGGCCGGTGTTTTCTGTTTGAAGGGGGGGCTTGTAATCAGTGTCTGGGTTCATTAGGGTGAGTGGAGCTGGTGGGATCACAGAGAGCTGGAGGGTTGGGTGGGGCCGTTTAGCATTTCAATTGCATCATCACGTCTGCACACTGGTATAAAAGATAATAAAAGTCCAGAGGAGATTGCGAATGGCGGCGGAGGTAAAATATGTTAGGTCACTTAGAGTTCGTGCTCTGGGCTTGTTTGCATGGCACATATGCGGAGTATCTACATGTGCAGCATGTAGATGCAGAACAAATAACCACGGCCACCATAACAATCCTAAAAAAGTGCATTTTGAAGGAATTTTTGGAGATCAAATGTATGACACATGCCAAATAAACGTTTGAAAGAGAATATATTTAAGTGCTAGACATGCATATGTAACAGCTGATATCTCTGAATGGAGACGCCAGATCGAGAGATAGAAACGTGAGGAGAGAGAGAGGGGGGTGACATGTAACAATGATCTCCTGGCTGCCATTTGAATCATGGACGTGGACTGTTTTGTGGTAATTGCCCTATCATATGGCCCGTCCTATAAACACTACTCTTTTTCGCTCCGTGCTTCAATAACATTAAAGAAAGCTTCGTAGCCGATGGAACTTTCTTCTTTCCTGTACTGTACTATGATACACTTTATTGATCACTCAATGGGGGCTTTCTTTTTTTTAGTCAAGTTTTACAGAAATAGGCCCAAAACACAAATAGACATTCAAATCTGGGGAGATGGTGGAGTGATGGGCTGCCACATAGTGGTGCCCTAGGAAGGGTTCAGTCCCTTCTTATACCTTGGCAGTGCCTAGAAGGTGACACCAGCACCTCTTCAGCTATCAGGCCGCACTCCATACTATAGTCCGAGCTTGGCTTGAATCGACCACCATCTGGTTCCAAGCCAAGTCCCGGGAACCGGGACGTCAATAGGATACATTTTATGGGGACCATGGATGAAATCTTGTGCTAAGCCGTCCAATATTTGTCAAGATGTTTCAGTCTGGATCAAACCTACCAACCCAATCACATAAGCTAAATAAAGAAATGTCGTTAGTCACGCTCAATAACACTCTGACAAGCTCCACAATTTACTTTATTGACGTATTTCATGTTGTTTTACTTGTGTGTGGACCAACCGATGACCACTGTTTTTCCTAATCAGTATCAGTTGGTCATGTTGTGACTGATTGAACATGTGGCCGTAGTTAACCTTCGTATTCCCCGCTATATAAAATGTGAAACCCTTGGCCACAGTGATGTGACAAGTAAGATATCAAGTGAGCACTGAATTAGCATCAGTCCAGGGGTTTGATTCAGTAACTGACGACAAGTTGAAATGAAAGGAGGCACCGCAACACCTCAGCTGTGCCACTTTAACTGGTAATGACAGGAGAACGGCATGAGAGGGGCTTTGTGAGTAAGCATATGATCAGAATACAACATAGAAAATAATACGCTCTGCAGAGAATTCCAATTGGATTTCAGCCCATGTGTTTGATTACATTTCCATTTTATTTTGTTAAGGAAGAAATGATGAAAATGGTTGATGAAAACGGTGGAGACACACGCAGGTATGATTAAATTTGGCTTTGTCATAGCAGCGAGGCAAAGGAGGTGTGCATATTTTACATGCCTTACATTCAGGAGTAGATTACAGGTGACTGAAATCCTTTACTGGGGTTGTGTCAATCCAAAGCCAAAGAGATACACCCACCATGCTTTGAGAGAACACAACCACAGACACAGAGACATGAAATGGTACTTGGGAAACTAAACTATGGAGAACAAAACAATAAAAAAAAAAAGATCCAGCTGAGCTGAAATAAAAGTAATGACTACGTTAAGGAGATTTATGCTTTCAGTGGCAACTTTATTTTCTTTGAACCATTTAGGTAGGATGGAATCTCCAAATGATCTTGGGTTGTGGGTTGTGGGTTGTGATCCCTCCAATGGGTCAAGTAATAAATCTCTGGGTTCATGGCATGATAAAGAGATTCCCTGTATGCTTTATCTTTGCTGTTTATTCTTGTAAATTACTAAATATTTATTTATTTTTCTAAACTTGGTGTGCAGAGGCATCACAGGGGCGAGAGTGGGATGCACACGACGAAGGTCATCACTGTCTGATGAAATCTGATGAATGTCCAAAGATCACATTTTTGGGAGGATGACAAAATATGTTTTTCACAGAAACAAAGCTCACAAAATAAACACACAGTAATGAGATGTGTTGGTGGTTTAGAGCCCCAACTTTCCTGTTTATGTAAACCTCAGTGATATATTGGCTTAATCGAATATATTTCAGTATTTTAAATCAGCATAATCCAAGATAATGTCCAACTAGAATTTTTGGAACAGATCCACCATTAATGATGTTAGTTATACTTGTGCTTTTATTTCTATCACAAGTTAAAATGCCTGCTTTGAATAAGCAGGATTTGATTCCTCTGGGGTTGATAAAGAAATATTGCTCTGATATTAGTAAGGTTATGGAGATCTCCCTTTCATGCAAACACATTTAAGGAGAAACATCTATAGAATCCACTGGGAATGACTACTGGTGGGAATCTTGGCACACAAAATGGAAATAATTCTTTTGTGCTTTTGATATTCTTTGTTACACAGATCACAGGCTGCTATTATAAAAATATATTGAAGTACAGTAATGAAAGCGACCAAAGTGATCCAATATGCTCCCAGTTTATGGAAATTGCTTTAACCCTTCCTCCTTAAGTATCAAGTGAAGTCTTTGAAATTCTCACAGAGAACAATTTTCCATATCTTGGCCCTCAGAGAAATGGAAAAATAAATAGAATGCACATACATTTAAGTAGACGTCCAAACACCTACTCCCACGCAAAGAAAATCAACCATGTCTGCTTTAATCATAGCTATATTCACCCGCTCTTCAAATCAAGCATGAACAAACACAGGCATCAATGTATGAAATCAATGCAAAACAAAGGCACACATGCACATGCATACACTTTCACCGCCAGGTCTTGCCAACCCCTTGTTGCTGACATGGTGGTTTGATGTACATGAAGCAAGTATGTATGAGGTGTTGATCTGTTCATTATTTACACCCCCCCCCAATTCTCACCAACTCCGATCACAGCATGTACCTGTACCACATGTCAATTAAAATGGAAATAGCTGGAGTCATGGCACAGAGAAGATATTTAAAATGGACGGGAGGAGAGGAAGATTCATCTGGAGACAGATGAAAAATGAGAGGGAAGGTTAAAGACATGAATATGTCAGGGAAATAGGGGAAAGCGAAAGAGAGGGTATAGAAGAGTATACATCACTGCCTTTAAAGTAAAGACCCTGACCTAGTAAATGTTGCATTGTACATTTTCATCTTGAAGGTATGGAAAGCCTTTGAGAACAAAAAATCTCTCAACATCCGACTTGGCAGGTGTAAAGGGTGCTCATCAAATATTTAGTTTGATCACAAGATAAAAAGTCAAATTAAAAGTAAGATGTCTTAATTATTCATTTCGCTAGGACAATGTCTCAAGTTGGTGCTTTGGGGACAGCATCAGTCAAGACATGTTTAGCCTAACTTAGTGGACTGGACTTAATACATCCAAATACATCTTCTCTTGGCAAGCAACAGCCGGGTGTGGTTACTGAATGGAGCTTTCCAAAGTCCCACCAACCATTTTTAGTAATACTATTACTACAGTGGGATAGGATGTAGGGCAGTCAAATGGAAATAAAACTGGAATTGGGACATGGGACACTGCATATTTGTGTCAAACTCACCTTGACTTACTGGGATTAAGGAGATACTTTTCACACCTCCCTGCTTTCAAAAAATCAAGCCAGAAACAAATCATGAGATATACATGAGCCCAATGGGAATCAAGTGGCCACATGGGACTCACTGTGGGATTTGTTGGAATTCATGTCGATGGAAGTAAAAGCGCAACTTAGGAATCATGTAAGATTTGTTGGATTATCCAAGAAATCCAACCTGGGAAACAGACGGCACCTCTGGGAATCAAATCAAGGTTCAATGCTGAAAAGCTGGCCATTGGTTTCCACCATTATGCTAATAGAGATTCTTGCTCCAAGATAGAGACGCTTGTGAAAAGAAATGAAATTAAATTGAGGGTGTATTGCATGATATCTCACTCCAAGTAGGGTCAGCAGTCTCTACACTTAACATTTCTTCAAGCAGTACGGTAAAGAAGCTAGAATTCAGAAATCCTTGAAAATTCTTCTTTGGATGGTAAAAAATAAAAAATCAGAATTTCAAGCAGTTAAAGTCCACGAGACTTGAATCAAACTAGTCTGAAATTATTTCATTATATCTTTTGTTTATATTTCTAACCTGCCAGCATGAGAGTTAAAGGAAAAAGGTTTTAAAGTTTAGTTGAAGCCAGTACAGAGCTGTAAGTTGCATAGATCAAGTTGGTGTGACTTTCAAAGATTTTCTTTTTAGGACACAATTGAAGTGTCATTGCACCCATAGTCTCATATGTACATCAAAAATCCTATATTCCTATTTGCACCTGGATGAGGTCATGGTGGACGAAAGGGTCAATGGGATTTTCACCCAGCTACAACTTCATTTAGCAACAAAACTACTTGGACAGACTCGGGAAAAGATCACAGTTTGGGTTAAAATAAGTCAATGTTGACTTTTTTGGTTTCACACGCGACAAAGATGGCAGGTATTCTGGGTTAAGGTCCGGTGTTTGTAAAAGGTTTTCTGGCAGAAAGGTAGCAGGTGTTTGGGTGCCAATAACATTGTTGGCTACTGACACCTGGGCGCTAATAGCATCTGCCTTTATATTTTGTCCATGTTCCATTTCTGAATTCCTGAACAAGCAGGAGTCAATGTCAGACATTTACTTAGCGTGAGGCTCAGCGTTGGCGACCTTCCTTGGACCTAACCAAGTAGTAGAAGATGGTAAAGTTGGCTTATAAGTTACAATATCAGCAATTTCCTTTGCTACACTTGGCTGGTAACTTATTTTAGCCTTTAAAAAAATCAGAACATACAAAAGAGAAGAGCTGATTCTCCCACTAATATGATGACAAATCAAAAATCTGCTGTTGGAGGGATACATTTAGCAATGGAAACAATTATCCAGCCTTTATTTTGCTTATTTTTGTTACCCTGTAGAGCTGCAATGGAATATCATACAAGAAATTGTATATTGAAATAATTTCCTTTTTGTACAAAAATGCTTTTATCTACCTCCTTGGTCGTGTGCTGTAGCGTACTACATGAATTTTGTCTTACGAGCACACACACACACACACACACACACACACACACACACACACACACACACACACACACAGCAGTAAGAGCTAGATGAATGAAAGGTCAGCTCTGTGCTCTAATAGCTTTGACTTGCTGACATTTTCTGTCCAGCCTTGGAGAAAATAGAGGGATTACAGCGCACACACACACGCACACACAATTCAACTTATACATGCTCTTAAACACTCACATATTCAGGCAGTCATATGCTCTCTAGATAAACACACACATATACTGGACCCCGAAAGGATGCACATACCAGGAGACACATTATATTGTGTAGAGGGAATGCAGCCTTTCATATAAGGGCTGAGTTGGAAGTGTGCATACAGGCTGCAGGTGATTATCCACACCGTCGTTCAGAAACTGCAGTAACAATGCAGCTTGCAAAAAGTGTGTCTAATGTGCCGGCTGTTTCACAAGTTTCACAATTTAATTATTTGCTATATTAAAATATGACGCTTCAGAAAACCAGTGACAATGATGGAGAGGCGGAGAGAAAGCCAGCTCCCCGATTCCCCCGCTCTCTCCCATCGCTCGTTCTCCTCCGATGTATCACAGTAACTGAAATGTCAAATCAACATCAGCGTTAAATACTGAAGTGCCTGTGAGCTGCTTCCTGTCGTCTCCCGCTTCTCAAGTGTGACTTATCATTCTGCCATAAAGGAAGACGTCTAGAGAGTTTCAGATACTTGTTGGAAATGATGAGAAATGTGAGCAAGAGGCACGTCATTGAGGCCGGTGCTTATCTTTCTGATCATTTTTTTTCTCATTTATTTACCATTAAGGGTTGCATGCAAATGTGCACATATTATGTTTCCTATGAAACAGATGACTGTGTAACTAATTGTATCAGCAAAGTGTTATGAATACTTCCCAGATAGACAGTAACCAACTGATGTTTAGTCTTCATAGCAGAAGGTCTTTTAATTTGGTAGATTAGAGAGAGCGTAGGTCAATACTGACACATCACACATGGAGGGGTCTGACTCATTGTTATACACTAATGAGATGCATTTGGGAGCGCGGCACATTCATGAAGATGATGAGTCATGGCCGTGTCATGATTTGGGAGTCCTTCCTTTCAGGTGTTTTCCAGTAAAATGCTGTGTTGTCATAGTACAGTGGTGTATGTGATATATATTAATATAGTCCAATCAGGAACATCACAACATACAACCTTCAGAGCCAGGCACTCAGGTTTCAGCTGTATTTGGTATGAGACATTTCGCTGTTTAAGGCCACACCAAGCCAACAAACATTTATGATGATTCATTCAAGTTGTGACCTGAAAGAGTCCAACATGTAGGAAATATTAGCTTCTTAACTGTATTGAAGGAGTGTGTAAGATTGCCTCGCCTTACAATCCCTTTCCTGGCATGAAGGAGAAGCTACAGCGTGGAAAACATTAATTATTTAGAGCCAGTGTTTGATTTGTCCATTCTAGGCTACTGTAAAAGCATGGCGGTTCAAAATAGGGCCTGTGGCAGCCCTGTGAAAGGATGAACTATCCAACAAAAGGGGAAGAACTGATGATACAACATTGTCCTTTCATAAATTGTGCAAACTTATTGTCCCATTAGCAACCAAGCAACAGATTTGCTCATTCACAGTTAGCAAGCTCACTCAACTTGTCAACCTCCTCAGCAGACGAATCAACAAATCCTCTTTCACATTTAAATATTACAACCTGGTTTGTTAAAAGAGAAAATTTGGGTGCTGCGACAATATATGGAGAACAAAACAAAAAAAAAGAAAAAAGAAAAAGTTGAACCTGACTTTTTGAAGCAATGAGAAACAGTGTCCATGTGACTACAGCAAAGGAAAACAAAACGTCAGTGCGTTGCCTTGATCCCAAATCCTCTTTCCTTTCCATTTGATGTATTCAGCAGGGTCCCACGATTGAGTAGGAGGATTCACAACTGCACCATCACATATTTCCTCCTCTCATTCCCTTCTGTCAGACTCTTCCGTATACTGTCTGTCATTCCTGTTTCTTGATCCCCAGTGCGTTGTCAACAGGTCCCAGTCTTGAGTGGGTGTCTCCACATTCTGTCATTTATTAGAACTTATTTTAACCACTTACATCTCCTGTGCGACAACTGCATCTTGCTTTCATTTCCCCCCCTCTGTGGAATCTTGTTTTTAAACTTCATTAAACTTTCTATCATTTTATTCATACTGAGGCATCGTTCTACTAGGTTCTATCAATGTACTATGGACAACAACAATTTTACAATCGGTTTATATTTACAGCTCCTTTAAATCCAGTTCTATCACAAAAATCGTCTGCATAATAACATGGCATCTCCATCTTCACATTAGTATTTAGCACCATCGTGCCAAAGAGCCGCAAGAATGGCCGCTGGATAGTGATTGATGTGCTTCCATTCATATATTGTTGAGGCTTTGCTGCAGGCAGTTTGTCTAAGAAAACTATTTTGTGAGCTGTGAAACTCTTTTTGTGAACTTCTGTCCAAAAGTCCTCTTACTAAAATACAGCGACAATCCATGCCCACTTGCCAAGTTCATTTGTTGCATACAGTAAAGTGTAATGGGTATCCATTTCTTGAGTCAGCTAATCCAAACTGCACTATCCATGGTTGGTTTGTTTTTATATACTGATGCATCCTCCTCCCTGTTTATGCATTCACAGCCTCCTAACTGCATCAGTTGCTACCATTCTGCCAGAAGTAGTAAAGTGCTTTGCAAGCATGCCATGGCTGATAATATAAAGGTTTAACTGTAAAGTGGTAATATTCAGGAAGACCCTTATAGGGGTTGCTTATATTAAGTTTATAAAGGAATGACTTGGTGGTGTTTCTTCTTTAAGCATCAATTTTAATTGCACCGTGTTGCCAAAAGTATGAAATCCTTGCCGCTTTTACAGCAGAAGAGCAGAGTGAGATGGGAGAAGGCAGCAACAATTGTACAATGTATCCATGGATGTGTTTTCTGCAGGCTGTTGTTGTACAGAACTGTCAGTTCTGTTGTCAAATAACTTTTTTTTGTAATAAAGAGATCAAGATGAAGTGAATAAAAACCTTCAGTACGAAGTTGAGATTTGACACCTTTAAAAATGTGATTATGTGAGGATATTAGAAGAGTCTTTTTAAACATTTAAAAGTCGAGCCACTAGAGGCGGATTGCACGTGGACGTACAGTCAAAAAGTTAAAAGGTAGTTATGGGGGAGTAGATGGACTACCAAATGCTCTGTCTGTCGTTATGGGGGAGTAGATGGACTACCAAATGCTCTGTCTGTCAACTTAATGACTGGTCTAGCAATGACATTTAAAGATCAGCACAGAACTTGTGAGGCTTTTAGCTTTGACAGACCTCGAAAATGGAAATAATGCAGCCACGATAAAAGCAGAGAAACTCACAACAGAATGATAATTAAAAAAAAAAAAAAATCTGATTGAAATAATGAGATAATTGGGCCACCGTCTGTGCTGCCTGGTGCAAACAACATAGTCTACTGGGGACAACTGTGGAAGGAGATAGGGCAAAAAGCCCTCCTCTGCCTTTATGTCCTAACTAGTGTCTGGAGCCAGTACATTTGAGCGCATTGTCCCAGTTCCACACTCATGGGACCTTGGCTGTGCCTGAGTCAAATACAAAGATATCAGAACCATCCACATTTAGCAGGCACTTCAAGAAAAAAACAAAATGCTGCAGACTATCTTTATTACCCCGACAGGACAGATGTCTCGTCATCTTTCTTCTGAGGCCACCCAGGACAGGCTTTTATCGGATATAATACTTCACCTTAATGAGGCGTCATTTGAACAACTGCGTACTCCCAACAAAATCAGACATGTTGTTAGATAATTACATTTTTATAGTATTATAATTTGCAGTTACTTTATAGACACCACAACAGGGGACAGTAAAAAGTTTGAAAGACATATCCAGATTTCCGTTACCGAACCCAAAACTAGGTACCTGTCAAATACAGTTTGGTTCGGCCACTTTGTTGTCTAAAACCTGTGGCAGTGGCCAGATTTGGGTTTCATAAATTTCAAGTGCAGCGTATTAAAGGGAAACTCCATCAATTTCATACATCAAAACCTGTTTACAGGCATCGGGCAATACAGCTGCATGTCTGGAAAAAAAAGTCGTATAAGCTGCCTTCTGACTCGAGTAATGTCAAGCCAAATGACACCAATAAAAACTGAAATAAAAACTAAACAAAACAAGAACAGGCTCAGGTGCCAGTCCTTCTCTCTGTGGCTTTCAAACAACCTCTGGCTGCAGATTCAGATCTAAAAGATAATTAACGTCACAGGAGTGTTTATTGGTGCAGATACAGCAGAGAACAAATATAATGTGGACAAAGAGTTCAAACCACACCACAGTCTTTGCGGTCATTGTCATTACCTGATGGTCTTTGGATAAGATCATAATTAGTCGAATTTAAGAGATTCTACACGATTTTATAAAGTTATTTGCTTTTTGTTTGATTACATTTACTTCAGTTAAAATCATTATATAATTTAGATTCAGAGAGAGTGACTTGAGACTTCATTTACCTTAACTGAGGAATTCACTTGACTTGCCCAAGAAAAATGACTTGGTCATTCCTTCCTGCATCCATAGTTTCATATTTAGGATGGATGAATACTGATATTTTCCTTTTATTTTAGATTACTTTGTAACTACCTTTCAATGTCTTGGTATTTTTCTTTAAAGCGAGAAAGAATACACCCCAGAGTTTCATCTGTGGCCCTTCAAGGTTGCAGCACAAGGAGATCCTTTATTGGATTCTTTAGAAAACAAGTGGTAACTCATTTCCAGGAACCTTCAGTGACTCCCAGGAAGTCCAAAATTGCAGGTAGCCTTATACCAAATGATTAATGAGCGACCAGCTTTGTACATGCCTTAGCTGATCAGCACCTGCTGAGAGCATCTTGATTCATCAATATCAGCGGACTGCTCATGCTCTCTCTATTCCTTCTATAGACCCTTTTAACCACCTTCTTTTCTTTTACTCTGTCAATGATGGCCCAGTTCCATCCAATATCCAAGTATGCCAGGACATTGATGCAGAATACTAGGACCCTGGAACTGGATTGCCTAAATGGAATGTGTCCATTTTTAATGTTATCAGTTACAGCCGGGCCTTTGCCAAAAATGTCTGCTGTGAAAAAGATCTATAGACGCTCATTGCTGCATTTTCTCTCCACCACCTCAACTTTCTCTTGCTGTTATCTGTATGCACTCTTTCTGCAAGCTATTTCAGAATTATGTCTGGGTCAGTGTTTTGTTTTTCACACTCCTGGGTGAAATATGTCGACTGAGTTGGGGTCGTTTTTAGTATCCTCCCCAGCAGTCTTCCTAAGGCTGTTAGGATTCATTTAAGCAGCATCATCCAACAAAGCAGCCCACTTTTTTCCACCAAATAAAGCTTGAGAATGATTTGTAGCAACAAATGGTCTAACCTTCTTTCACAACTGAATTGAGAGACAGACTTGAAAGAGACAAACATGCTGTGTCAGAAAAAGAAAAGGCAGAAAAACTAAGAGAAATTTTCATCTGTCAACTTTTCTTCATCCTTCCCTCCTTTCTCCTTTCTTTTCTTCCTGAGTGTCTCAACATTTACAGGATATTTCTCACCATCAGATGGGGCACCATTTGACACATGGCTGTCCATGTTCTTGATGACTTAAGTACACATTTCTAGGATTTACAGTGGCTGAGGTGCCGTTTTTACGCTCATAAATCCAATTTAAAAAAACTCCAGCCCCCTGAGCTCTTGATGCCTGCAGAATTATTCTTGGTCCCATGTTGAGTAAGCTGATATGGCTGAAGAAATAATGTTGAAACTGTGTTTTTAGAATAAGGAATTACTGAAATAGTGATTTTCTTCTCGTTTGCTTTGTTGTTGTTGTTTTTTCTAAGGTGCACTGTGTAAGATTTAGTGACATCTAATAGTGAAGTTACAGATTGCAGCTCACCGATTACTGTTTCAAGCATGAAGGAGAAACTACAGTGGATGTGAAACGGGTCCCATCTAGAGCCAATGTTTGGTTTGTCTGTTTGTCTGTTTGGGATAGTACTGGTCTAAGAAACTTTTTATTAAAAAATCTGTAGTCGCCTTTTTCAGAATGAAAACTGACAGAGAAATAAGAAACATGCTCCAGTTTAGCAAGTAATATGATCAACTTTGATGAAGACATTAATTATGTAAGTCATACAGTAGCAGTTTGTGTCAATAATTAACAATTTTGGTTCATGCATGAGTAATATTATTCTCTTATAAGTTCATACCAGAATTCCCCGGGCCATCTTCGGACGAGAAAATCCTGAGAATGTGTTCACTTTCCATCCCATTCTGTCCGTATTAATAACTCTGTAGGGGGAAGCATGGTGGCACAGTTGATAGTAATGTCCCCTCACTGCAAGAGGTTGGGATTGAATCCATCCATCAGCTAAGGCCTTTTATGGGAAGGGATGTGGATTTTTCATCCCCTTTGTGTGTCTTGATCCTTCCTTCCACAGTTCAAAGATGTGCAGGTCAGGCGGACTGGACATACATGTGAATGTGTTTGTCTACACTGTACGTGTGAAGAGTTCAGCATGCATCAAATAGAGCAGGTTCTATCACATGGTATCCAAGTACATCAGTGTTTATACCTGTTCCGAATAGCCGTAGTCAAACACGGGGATAAAAGGCTCATGTCATAGCCTCCTCGTGTCAGCTCACATTGCCAATAAGAGTAATTACGCAGTAGCAATACATGTAACCAGGGAGTGTACTGAAGACAAAGAAAACACATGTCAAACACAGCCCGTTGATCAAGTGTACAAATCTCCAGTCTACCTGATTCCAGATGGCTCCATAATACAGACTGTTGCTTTTGTATGCACCAGTCTTAGCTGAGGGGAATATGGATCCCAGCAAACAGCTTCTGTCAGTTAATCCTCTGGGGTCCGAGCAATCGGCCATGATTGCAAAAGCAATTGATAGGACCATTGCTCGGACCCCAGAGGATAAACAACCAGCACAATCAGTACAGTTAGTCTAAAACATGAGCGTGATTAGTTTCAGAAAGTTCCAAAAATGGTCAGACACAACCTCCCCACATAGACATTTTGACTTGTCATAGCAGGAAAAGCAAAGCTGCGACACATTTCACTGAACGTGGTTCAGTTCCATTCAGACATGACAGTGAGCCTGCATGTATAATACCAGAACCCCACAGCGAGCTCACCTAAATGGACTGCATTTGTTTTAAATGTTATCAATTACATGTGCGCTTTTCTTATGAGGTGCAAAAATGTCTTCTGCAAAAATTGCATCAATGAGACAGGAATTTCAAACAACATTAGACAGTCTGACATAATAACAAGAAATGTCAGAACCATCTGTGGTTTGATATGTGCAATATTTCCTATTAGAAGTCTATCACTTCCTTCATTAATTTGGTGTGTTTGTCACTTTGCTTTTGATTCCTCTTAAAAGCATTTCTGATTAGGTAATTGCAACTACAACCATCTTTATTCTTGTATAAGGCTTTTTAGCTGGACATTCATGCGAGCCAAGGAGGCTTATTTAAATTTGATAAATGGTTCATTGCATATCCAGGCACCGAAACACAATTTTCCACCAAAGTAGATTTGAAAGAACAATTGTTTGTTTCTGTTGCACTTATTGAGCTATTTGTCCTCTCTGTGGTCTCAAGCCTGGTTTCATATACAGGCTCTCATTCTCAGGCTTGCCTTGTGGTCACAACCACAGCAACATTAAACGTCTAAATAATAATTGGGCAAATAAAACTTGTGAAAATATGATTTTCATGAAAGGAAGAGGGCCACTCTGGTAGACATTACCTCTGCTTAATGTTAACGTTGTGTGGTGAGCAAGTGGGTCATATTCTGTGTTGTGTTGTGTGGCGCACAACACAACACAACATAGCATAGCACTAAAAAGATAGCATGAAAATGATTTAACTGCAATTGTAGAATTATAAATGACCAACAGATTTCTTTCTAAAAAGAATATTACAGCATAAAAACAGATGATATAAACCTATATGACATTTACATACAGATGCAATTGTAGACAAACTACTATCAATGCTCCCTGTGCTCATTTAGCAAAGTGGAGCTGTGAAGTTAACCCTATATGGCACTGTCAAAAACTGCAGTTCCTCAAACGTCCACTCGAGACTGGCTACAGAACAAGTCACTCTCCATTAGCCTCCATATTAAAATTCCCAATGCGAGAGAAATAAACACGGCATATTATACGATTTTGGTCTTTATTGCTAATATCCCAGTTAAAGACAACTGTGCTGAGGGTGAATTTGTGAAGGTGGCATTACAGATGGCTTGTTTGAGCACCCAGGCTTGATTCAGCCCACCACAGGTCCACCAATGATCCATGCCGATTTTTAGATTAGCCAGGAGGAGGCAGAGGCAGGACTGCCAACATGGCAGCGGTGTGGTACACACATGATTAGCAGATTTATGCATGAAGGTAAGTGTAAGATAAGCTCTAAAAGATAAAAGTGTTGATGGACTTACTTTACACTTGTTTAAATTAACTTACCACATATATATGAACATAAAAGTAAAAACAAAAAGTACTTCCCTGGGGAAAGGTCTAGAATGAAAGAAGGAATTAATGCCATCAAAAGTGCAAGGCGTATGGTTTTCAAAATAATAACAGTAATTCACTTTAAAACAAATTCTTCATTACAATATATGTATTCTATTAAACATATATTTTAACAACATTTGTAGGAAAACATAGAAATATTGCACCTGCACTCACAAAATAGAGGGGTAGGATCAGGATTTTACAGGCACTGATGTCCAGTTCATAATTTAATGAAACAATATCCACACTTCAAAAGGAAAGGTCTGATGCAAAAGGAAGCAAGAAAACAGAGAGGGAGAAGGGAGGACTAAAAATAAAAACTGAAGAGAGGAAATACAAATCAAAAGCAACAACGGAAAAGTAAGCAGGTCAAGAAAACTCTAAATCAAATAATGGGATATCGAGAGAGAGAGAGAGAGAGAGAGAGAGAGAGAGAGAGAGACTGGACATGAATGATGAAAGAGGACAGGACAGATGAAATATAAAATTGGAAATGGAGATGGAGAGGATGGGGGAAGGAAGGAGCATGATTGGGAAGAGGATGAAGGGGAAGAGGAAAGGGTTTGAGTTGGAGGGTCAGTACTCTGGATTTGCCACCCAGAGTGATTCATAACCTCCACATTGTTAGAGGGTCTTCATTGGAAGCCAAATCAGTGGCAGGCAGAATTGGACACACAGCCCAGTGGCCATGAAGAGAAATCCAATCACATCAGAAATCATTAGAGCAGATTGTTCCTGGCGCGTGGCTCTGCAGAGATGTGTGTGTTCTCTCTATGTGTGTGTATGTGTGTGTGTGTTCGCCTAAATATTGTCACACATGGCTGCGAATTAGCCCCGATGTATACACACTATGATGAAGAGAATTGTGTCAGTATAGTCTATCACACTAAAACAGTTAGGGCCGGTTAGGAGAAGGGAAATGAGAATGTCAGCCCGAGTGGTTTATGTGTGAATATACAAGAATGACATTCAAAGGAGTGAGTGAGTTCTGAACTGTGTGTTGTGCGCAGCCTATTAGGTTCATAATAAGCAAACAATTGTGAGTCAAAGGCTTTTTACTGGTGATTGCTGATGCTTGTAATACTCAACCAGTGGCCTTTATTCAACTAAATTGTATTATTTGATCACTCCACTGCACAGGGATGAATATAATTAAATCTGCCTTTCATTAAAAAGTAAATCTCAAAGTAAAAATGGCTGAGTTCAAAGGGGCAAGAAGCCCCACAACCCTGGTTGACTTTTTGTTGTGCAATGCTACCATGCAGTAGCCATGCCACCATAGCAACAAGCACCATCTTTAGTTTAGTATGCCAACGTTTCCTCTTCAACACAAAGTACCGCTGAGGCTGATGTGGATGTCTTTTGTTTTGGTCATGACGTATTAGATGAGTTAATAGATTAGATGAGACTACTACTAGAGAAAAAGTTAAGAGATCCCAAATGTTATTACATCCCACTTCTAGACCATGAATGTCACCTCATGCGTGAAATGTAGGACCACCAAAGTCAGTAGGATAGTCTGGTCAGAATCTCATGTCAATAGTTGTTCAGATGTTTTAGTGCCAAAGTGGTAAATTAACCAACCGAAAGAAAGATGCCGTCATCACTGGAGCCCATTTATCGTTAGATGAACATGGGCATTCGTTTCATCAGCACCTTGAAGAGCGACTTGGTGCTACATCAGGATTTAATAATATGTAACTGAACAAAAGTCAAGAAAAAGACATTTCTGACATTATGCCAAAACAGATTGCACATTTGTGTCCATGCTCTCTATAAATGACGCAGTTCTCAGTTCTGGTACCTGTATCAACTAGCACTGTTAATGTTTAGATAGGTCTGCGCACAAAAACCACTTCATCATTTTTGGGGTTGAATGCTAAACTTTGTTGTCATGGTCACAATAATAATCTTTTCCAATTTTATGACTCACCTCAAACTAATACAAAATTACCTGACCTCAGATTTTCCATTACATACAGGCCATGATACAAACCTGGCCCTCGAAGTGAAATGAATTTGGCTCATCAGCTGCATTCACTGGCAAATGTTTTAATAGCATGTTAGCTAATTGATATTGCTGCCTAACCTCATTTGAGTGACATATCTGGCAAACATTAAAACGCCACGCTCATGGGTCGAACACCAGTGCTGCACATTGTTATCCGTCTCGGGTTTCGAGCTATCACCTTCCACCAACTGATGGATGGGATGCTGGCAGCATCAATGAGGCCTCGGTGGCTAAATATAGCAGCTGGGCTACAATTGGACATCTAAAAAAACTAGTCCAGCGTCTCTGTGTCATCATACACTGACAATAACTGATCAGTTCGGCGTGTTCAGAGGTTGGTGTGGGTACTCTGCAGCAGCCTGTTGTCATTTAAACATGACTTATGATAAACACAGGGCATCATTGTAAGTAAAAGCTCTGAGCTGTGCGGCACTTTAACTCAAGAGCTGCAGATTTATCACATGCCTGTCCGACTGCCTTCAGATGGCTGCAGGGATTTAATTAACTGATTCACTTTAATTAGCCTGCCTGGGAATCTCCAGCAAGTGTAACTTGAAGATTAAGCACTTTGGGATATTTTACTAGCTTTAACGTGAAAGGCTGAAATGAAAATCTACTATTGTATGCTTTAAGGATTATCTTGGAATACAGCCCAGGGACTTTATTTCATTTATTTATTCATTTTTTGTTGGGTTTTTTTTTTGTTTTTTTTCTTACCACTGTCAGTTACTCTAACAGCCAGCATCTGTCATCAGGCATTTACAGGAGAAAGAAAAGAAAAATAAATAAATAACAAAACATTGACAACAGTGCTTGGTGTAGAGGTGTTGCACAAACGCCTGCATTCATCAGGAGTTCTAGCAGAAGCAATGCGATAGTTTCTACTTGAGTAATGTTACCGAGCTAAAGTCCATGTTTATTTCAAGAAATGCCATAAAATCAAAAAACGGAAGATTCTGTTCTAAAACAGGATAACGCATCTATATAATGTAGTCTTAGGTTTCTGTTGTGTATATACATTATTTTAGCCTATATTTCAAAGTCCACAGTCCAGTCACTGTCCATTATTCAAAGTACGTGTCTGTTAAGATCTCGGCTCTCTACAGTATACGTACATCATCTTATATGACCTGTGTACTTAGTGACTGAGTGTGCTTTAGAAGTATACAGTAATGTTAACCAGAATAATAATAATAAAAAGCACATCCCTGAAACGTAAGATCTTTTAGTGGTAGTATCATCTGGCGTTTCCTGCAGTACTAATCTGCAATGGTAACCATGGTGATGTTAGCATGAGTTCCTATGTTCAGTAGCTACTCTGTCAGAAAATATTTCTATTTCCTCTGCTTCTAGTCTGTGTTTACACGGTTATTGAATTTCATGACATCCCTGTATTCATTAGCAATGACATTTCATTGTTACTGCTATTCCGAGTTAAATTGCATTGCCTTGGGATGGTGTGCGTAATACGGAGCTCACAGTGAAGGCGAGTCAGAGGGAACGAGCAGACACACATTTTCTGACAGTTTTGGTTCATAATGTGAAGTATGAACCTGTTCAGGAATTAATTCTCAAGATCAAATCATTGAAGCCTACCTTAAAATAACATAAAAACACACGTTACATCAAAGTGATATTGCAATCACAGCTTTAAAGCTGCATTAACCAATATTTTTACATTACCAACTCCAACCTTTTTTTTGTCTTTTAGCAAATTACTTTGGTTTCATGGTCTAGAGTTAGTTGATCAACTGCTATAGCAATAGCAACATGTTAGATACAACATGCCACTGACATGCTTGCTAGTCTGAGAAAGTGCTAAAGTCAGTAAATATATACTGGCAAATTTTGCAGCTCTCCTAATGTCTAGGAAATCAAACTGTCAGCATATTCCTTTTAATATGCTTACAATATTTATTCAGGTCTTCCATTTTGTGGGAAATAAAGCCATACTAGCTATACGTGATATACTATTCTCCGTTTTTCTCTCATAAAGTGTTGTAGTATAAAGTGACATCTGGTTTGCTTTATCAGCAAGCATCACTAGCCAGCAGAAGAAAATACATATAAAGAATATTTATTTCACTCTGCAGAGGACCAGTGTCTGGGTACTGTAAGGCTGAACTCACTAACAGGAACCCTGAACACAGGACGACAACACTAACTAGTAGTGATGGGATTTTAATCTAAACCTGAACATGTCAGCAGCTCAACATCACCTTCGTGGTTGAAAAGGTGATAGTACCAGACAGGAGTTTCAACCATTAACCTATCTTTTTGGTCCCCAGCAAGCTTCTTCTGCATTATTTGAACACTGGGCTGACGCCATCAATGCCTGCCTAACACACTGATTACTTATCTGCCCTGCCACTGGATGTACAAGCTGAGTCGACCAGAGTTTATCAAGGGAGGACCAGATAAGCAACTGCTCTCCCTTGTGACAATTGGAAATCATTGAACCATCATGTACACTAATGTGTCTGAAAGCTTTACCTTAACATAAGGACCGCAGTTCTCATCCTGAGAACTGTGGCATCTAGAAGGAGTACATGGGAGATGATAAACTTTCTGTTAAAATTGTTGGACCAGAGATGGAATTATGCATTCTGAACTTCTGTGACTTTGAAAACCACCTGAAAGTTCAGCACGAAACGGCAATGACGAGACTTGAACCTCCAGAAAGATTCAATCCCAAACCCACTTGGACAATAATAATATATTAAAATTGAAAGAAAATGTCATAAATTAAGTGTCTGAATTTGTATTTATTTACAGCAAACTTTAGGTGTTCTTTAGTATCTTCGAACATGGTGTTCTTGTGGAGACACACGGGAACCAACAATAAACACATTTCTGCTTCATCAAATTTGACTTATTATTTTACACTTGAACCTTTTCTTTCTAAATCCTTAAATACAACAAAAAGAAGAAGAACTGTGGTTGAACTGCTCATCACTGCCATTGGGCTACACGTACTACAGTAGGAAGCATTGCTTCATAGATTGCTTTTAGGGGGTTCATCGAAGGTTAGGAACCACTAATCTAATATGGAGTGATTTCATCTTACAATAAAAATACAAAGAAATGCACTGATCATCAAAAAACTACAAAGCCTGGCACTGAGTCTCAGCAAGTCACAATTCTACAAGGTCATGATGAATATTAGAGGCTGAAGCTGTGCCAAGTAACACGTGTGATCATTTCCTTGTTGCTGTATTTTCAATAACTGTGTAGTTTATATAGGCAGTTGTGCTATTGTTTTAAAATCCACTGTAGTAAACATGAATCTGTCAAGAAGCTCGGTTTCTTCCATGGAAAAGTGCCACTTTCCCCCCCTAAAGTGGATTTGATGTTAGTCATTAAATCCGTTGTTATGACAGGTGGAGGAGTTAAAAGCTTCAGCAAAATGCCTTCATCCATTTCAATCACAAGACGAGTGATAAACGTACCTGCCTTACTCTACTGCCTTTCCTATGTGTATCAAATCATGTGATCATGCCATTTATGATTTATCAGCCCCGGTGGTTTCCGAACCTCAAGCAGTTCTATGTTTCTGATTAGAGTACTGGGCTTGGTTTGGGGAATGGTGAATCCAGGGGAGCTGACATTCCTCCATCTCTCCCACTCACTCTTTTTTTTTTCCGACACATATACGCATTTTTATCTTGGAGTGTAATGGGTTGCTGAAACACACACACATGCACACACACACACACACACGGGTATTCCTAACCCCTAAGCTCCCCCTTATCTCAGTACCTCTGTGTCGCTTTAATAGTGAGGAGGGAGGTTTCTAGCCAGCGGGAAGACTGAAAAACACTGTGCATGAATGACTTTGTGTGTCTGCTTCTGAGAGAGGGAGGGAAAGAAAGAAAGAAAGAAAGAAAGAAAGAAAGAAAGAAAGAAAGAAAGAAAGAAAGAAAGTTCCAACAGTTTTAGCCCTCTGGGTTTTGCTCCCACTAGAAATATCCACCCATACTAAAAATGCTTGTGCACATGGTGTTCGTAATGCAAGGAACATTTGATGAAAGTGTCCACATAGTTTACAGACAATTCATTTGTGAACCTTATTATGTAAGAATCATATAACATATTATGTAGTGACTTTTTTATAGTAATGACTAGGGATTATAAATTCAGTAGTTACCTTATAGTTGTCATTCATTATTTTGACAATTTGGGAATTTTAGGAATTATAGTTTTTATATTTGTTGTGAACCCGACACTTTAATCGTGAGGGCAGAAGTTTTGTAATGCTTAGTTAGAAATATGTCCCAAAACAATATAACACTCTACTCACCAACATTTGTAAGATCTGGGGTCGTTGTGATCTTTTGCTTGAGGCGACCATACAGGTGATTGTTAGCCATGTTAGCGGAATGGCATTAGTCTGACCATCCACGTATGTTGGTCATCCACCAGTTACAGACTTTATTAGTTCATGGTCACCAGAGGGTAGACCCTGCTGATATTGGTGATCCATCTTTTAGCTTTTATTGAATTATCTTGACAACCTTTGTCTGGATTGCTAAGACCTTTGGTGCAGATATCTGTTGTGTCCAGAGGTTAATACTTAGTGACTTTGCGGATTCCCTGACTTTTCCTCTAGCGCTACTATTTTACTTACCTCGCAAGGGAGTACGGATTGGAAATAGCAATTTGCTAAAACCTGGTACATTACCCAAGTCCTTGTGTTATACAAGGTTAATGTTATTTGTACATTGTCCCTGGTTCAAATGAATAAATTCAAATTAAATCAAATCAGCAGATTGAAGATTTCACAAGACAAAAACTCTGTGTACATTTTTGACATTTACATTTCCTTAGTCTGTTCTCTGACCTCTCTGCAATGCTTATTCTGGTTGTGATTGTGTCTCTCAGTGTGTGTCCATGTGCTGTCACTTTGTCATGAATGTAAAAAAACTCCAGCGCCTGGAGATTTCTCGTACGTTTGTGTCATATACTGGTGAGACCTCCGCCCTGTCACTCAAGGAGATCTTAATGTATCGCATAAACTGTTTCACCCTCTTTCCATATCCACAAACTCCTTTGCTGTGACAGCTCAACAATAGCTGGAATGGAAGACGCTGGACAGCTCTGTCTGCAGCCATTACCCAAGTGCACAGGTACCTCTGAATTTTTAATGGAACCTGTCTTCCTCGCTCTCCTCCCCCATCTCTCTCTCTCTCTCTGTCATAGCAATAATAATAATTGATTTCTGCTCCGAGACCATTGAATCTTTTACTGCAGGTTCACACGTTTCAATTAGTTTAGCAGAAAAGGGTTTTTTACCTTGCAGAAAAAGCATAATAGTGCCTAATGTGTGAATGTGTGTGTGTCTAAAAGCAAGGGAGACAGAGAGAAAATGGGAGATTACATTAGTTGGCTGCTAATTAGACAATTACCCAATATGGACACTGCAGGGGGAATCCAGTAGTGCGGTGGCTTCTTAGCGAGAAATGTTCTAAACACAGCTGTATCTCAGTGGAGCCGTAAAATTAAAGTTTTGACTTTGGGCTTTGGTCCCTCAGCATGGGAACAGAGAATTTGTGATCCTTGAGTGTTTCCTCTGGTGAGTTATTGTATGAATAGTCATTGTATCCCAGGAGGTTTTTGCTCAGTTTCGGTCCATTTATTTACAGGATTTTTTGGCATATTGTCATAGTCAGCTCAGGAATGCCATTATTTGAAATGTCACTCATGTTTTTTACCCGTATGTCTGCAGGTGTCCAACATAGTAGTAGTTGAACATGTCAATATAAGATATGTGAAGATGATTCTGCTGGTGATACAAACCACGGCATTTATTTCATGGTGACACCTGAGGAAACATCAGGTGATTGCCAGGGTATCTATGTCTATATAATATTCCATATCAACCAGTCCTGTAACTGTTGTGATACCTTACTGGATGAGGAAAATCTTTGACCTGCTGGTGGCACTGAAGAGTCAGGGGATCACCAAAGTACAATGATTTGTCCTCTATCTACATTAGTCCGGACTGAGGTTGTAGGCTGAAATTGTATTGCTAGCATAAAAATAAAACCAGATTTAACATCTCTCTTTTTGTCTTTTTATTTGTGATGAATACAGTTTAAGTCACACAACCCACTCCTTGCCATTGCTGTCTTTTCCATTTCGCAGCTGCCACAGTCCAAACTTATTTGAAATGTGTCGCTGGCATAAAAATCACTTCAACATTTGATAAGTTGTCATTAATTTTCAATTAAATATGAGATTTTAATGTTTTGTACATCATCATAAGTTTTTTTGGAAATGGAAACATCACGCTTTGGATTGTCTTATATAACGTTGCCATTGAATCAGTGTGTTATTTATGTGTGACTGACTTTTATGTTGGTTTACAATTTGATCAATTTGCATGCTACGAAGTCATGCTGCATTCACTGCAAGGTTGCTGTCTGCCCTGTAACCATAGGTGTACAAAGAACGTTCAGTTTTATGCCACTGACAGCAGCAACAAGCCCAAATGTGTTTCAAAAGACATTAACACTTCAGTAAGCACACGTTCCATTCATTTTAGGTAAGTAACAACAATTTGTAATTGTTCTGAGCATCTTGTGCTGCTTTTACCTGTCTGCTGGCATCACAGTGGCAAAGTCTACTTCATAAAAGTCTATAATTGAGTATTAATGATGTGGGCTAGTACAAACTGTGCTATTATCTCCCAGTGCATCCCATAAAACATAAATCTGTCAAGACGCTTTGTTTCTTCTAAGCAAAAGTGCCATTCCACCTACTCAAGCGGATTTTATGTTGGTTATTATGACAGTTGGAGTGGAGAGACGGTGAAATGAGCGGAGAGAGAGCTACGGCAGCAAGTCTTCATCCAAATTTAAATCACAAGAGGAGCCTTAAGAGCAGAATGTGGGCATTAGCAGATTGAGCAACAAAAATACCGAAAGAAAAGTCGATCGTGACTGCCTGTAAGTGACGGCTCTTTGGAGGTTTTTCCATTTTAACACTTTGAACATATCTGAAACACATGCCTAGCGTCTTTCTCCGAGGTGAATTCAAATCTGAGCAGTGCTGATAACATTAAATTGCATTACCAAACGTTGCATGACAAATGACAGCTGATATAAGCTCATATTTGTAGACGTTTGAGATTTCTAAGCACATAAACAGCAGTGAAACTGTGGTTTTCCCATTCAGACATCTTCATGAGAATTAAATGATGACAGTTAGTGAAACCATTAAGCTCAAAAACACTGACGCTCGTGTGAAGTAGAGATGGTTTTGTAGAGTTAGAATCTCTGTTTGCTGAAAACACAGTGGCGTATTAATTCAGAGTTGAGGTTTGTCTGTAACTTTCCAAATATGCCACATCCATTAACTGTTCAATGCAAGAGGCAGCCAAATTAATCAGTTTGACCCAGGTGACAGAAGCGCACCGTGTTGGCATTTTACATCCTGTGTGTGAGGCTGTCTGGGAAAAACAAATGTGTCATTATCATAATGATTTGTTACAAGCCAAAACCTCCAGCATTTATTCATGCCAGCAAAATCTTCAGTGCGTGAGCATCAGGCAGTATCTGAAATGAACAACAGAGGAGGTGACCGTGACATCAGTCATCGATGTCTAGATGTTAGTTTTGAAAGAAACTTTATCACGGTTTCGACAGCCGTATTTTAAAGTGGGAAAGAAAGGCAAACGCAGAGCCAGGTTTACTGTGACCTGTCAATCACAGAGTTAGTGTTAAATCTAAATTCAGAATTCGGCTCCGTTGAGACCGTCTGTATGTCTCTTGGGGAGGTGTGGTGATTTAAAATGGCCTGGTCTGTGATTTTAATCCTCTCTGGAGTACACATGTGGGCGAACAGCCGCAATTACCTGATGTTTTTCAGGAAACTTTGCTGGTCTTCCTCTAATTTAAATTCCATCCGGGAGCTAGTGACTTCATTCTTAATATTTGAGAGCCTGATAGCTGTCATGTTACAAGCATCTACATAACGGCATGTTTACCTCTTTCTGTTTCTTCTGTTTTAATATGTTAGGGTTAAATGTACACTGTAACTAAGTAACTAAGTTGACAAGTAACTTACTGTATTCCACTGTATTTTTGTTTACAATGTTACATGTTGTAACTGTAAAAGAAAACACTTTCTACAGCACATTGTTGGTCACTGTAATATTCTACAGTAATGACGCATTACTTAGATTTTCACAGTAACTCTGTAAGTACTGTAGTTTTCGACTGAATACACAGTATACTACTGTAAAATGGGCACACGCACAATAAATTACTGTAGATTTCACAGCTGAAATCTACAGAGTAGTGATCTCGTTAAATCTAATTATTCCACCTTATTGTGCTGCAGCACCCAGTTTGGATAACGGTAATATATTAAAAACACAAGATGATTATATCTGTGTATGTAATTGACTCCCAAAGCAACGACTCTTCTCACATGTTGAACATGTTGCACCAAAAAAATGAACCAACTCGTGATCGGGAAGTTTAAAATAGACACAACCTTTCGACGGGAGCTCATGGAGTCAGAAATCAGAGAACGCCTGAGATCAAACCACTTTAACATTCTGCCGCTGGTTTTCACGTGCGAGGGGGGGCTTATCAAGAAGGGGCGAATCAATTAGTTGTTTGTGTGAAGGCAGTCTGACTCGGCTGCGCATCGATTTGACAAAGAATGTCATCTTCTGCCATCAGCCGTGATATCTGTCGTGTTGCAGTGATTTGAGCATAAATAAACTCATATTTACTCCCTTGACACTCGATGTGCGCATCTCCACAGCGGAGATGTCAGTCAGCGTCACGAATGCGAGGAGCGTTTCTATACGTTCTATATGGTCCCGAATAATAACCGCATGTGTAATCTAATAAAGATGAATTGAGACTGTATATAAAATACATGTGGGATGCAAGCAGGCCGGAGGACATATTTGCATCCACACATACGCTGCTCATACACACCCTCAGGGTAGGTGGGCTCATTCGCGGTGGTTAGGTAATGCAGGACGCCTAACTACAAAGCTAAGACACACGCACTCGCACTCCTTCATCTCTGCATGTGTTGTGAAGCTGTCACTGCATTGGTTGATGGATCGAGTCCCTCATGGGTTCAAAACACGGGGCTCACCCCTTTCTAAAGCATCAGCACTTCAATCAGACCCTTATTAGAAGCTGTGTGTGTGTGTGTGTGTGTGTGTGTGTGTGTATGCATGTATGTGTGGGAAGAGATGTCTTTCATGATCTTTGTACATGTGACTGCGTGCGCATGAGTGGGGAGATACAGAGCAAAATGTGTGTGTAATGAGGTGGAAATAATCGTCTTTCAAGATACTTCCCTCGCTGTGAACTTCCATACATCTTGTTAACTGACAAAGCTTTGAAGACTAGTCTTTTTAACTTAACACAGCGAGGTTGGGATTGTGCACACACACACACACGTGCACGCACACAAGCACATACCCTATATAACGCAATGGGTGGGATCAAAACAACAACAACTATTGAGCAAGCAGGTGAACAAAATCTGACAAACATTTTATCAGACAGGCAGATTCAGGCTGTGCTACAGAGAGCGATAAAAAAGAGTCGGTATAAAAGGAAAAAAAAGAAAGTTATCAGCAAACGCAGAGAGGAATCTAAAGCTAGTGGAAATCTAAGGAGAGAAAAGACACATTAACATAAAAGCCCGGCAATGGCACATTCTACAAAGACTGCACGAATGTAGGCATGGAAATCAATGCTGAAACACTTGTTAAAAAAAATACATCAATTTGTTGTGAGACTTCAACTGAAAAATCAAAAATGAATAAAAATCAGAGACAAATCTGGAGATAATATCAACAGCAAAGAAGATGTTTAATTGGTTGCACATCTGAGAAAGCACCAATAATAAATCCCTAGAATATGATCTGTATTTATGTACCTTAAAAATATGTTAAATGCCAGTGATCAGTGCCAACGCAGGAGGTAATGTTCTGAAAAGTAAGGCCTTATTCACACAAAGTGACATGGGTAGTGCGCGCGTCAATGCCGTGGTCAACTGAGCTACAGAGTGAATGAAGAGAGGGAGCGGTGTCAGTGTTATTTGTTGTTTGACAGCAACTACATGCCCACACCCCTAAACATTACTGCACAACCCTCAATGACTAACAACAGCACTTGATTTGGTGTGAATGTAGTGGAACAGTGGAACCACACGGGTCACCGGGTTCTCCACGTGTTCAAACCCCACCAGAAACAGAGGCACAGCCATTGACCCATCAGACTTTGTTGACTTACTCCACATGTCAGTCCCACCAGGATTTCGCGGGCCTTTTTTAAAATAGTTGAAGCCTAAAATGCCTGATGTTGCATGAGGTTTTCAAAAAAATTGCGGTGAAAGTTGCGGTGCTTTTTACATTTTTGTTGCGGGAGGAAGTGAAAGTCGCGATAAGTTGCAATTTGACAGTGGCGCCGGCGGGTGAGCCCCGGAGAGGGCGTAGCAAGCACTACGTCCATGGCCCCGGGAAGCGGCGTGGTCTGGGTGGGAGGACGCTGTGAAGCTTGCATCCAGAGCCGTGAGCCACCTTCTCCCCCGAGCCTTTCCAAGCCGACCCAGAGCCAGTCGCGGGAAGGAAATGCGCCCGGTGGAGGCCAGCCAGTGCCGGGGAGAGGTCCCACGAGGGGATCCTCCCGCACTGTGCGAGCGTCCCTGACCCGCCGAGTTGAATCTACGCGGAAGTTGCGGAAAAATCGTGGTGATTGGTTAAAATTGCAACACCGCCCTGAATTCACGGGAATTCACTGTTCAAGTCGCGTTGAAGCTGCAAAACGCAACATCGCGAATTCCTGGAGGGTCTGACATGTTCTTTGGTTTATGTGCTCCTAAATGTTTAAATAGATAAATATGCTGGGTAGCTAAATTGTTTTCATTTCGGCTGTTTACAGTGGGAAGTTCGGGGAGTTGAGTGGAGACCCGCTTGTCGCATTTGTGTCTGGTGGAATTTGGCCTTCGTAGTGCAGAGGTCTGTAACAGGTCAGCTTCTTCATGCAGGGGACAGTGTTCGTCCCATTGTTCTATTCCTCTATGTAACAAAGTTGCTTTTAAATAAGTTGTATTTGTGCTGCTAATGCCGTATGGAATGGATGATAAAAACTTACAATGGGAAGCACTCACATCACACGTCACAACCCATGATGGTACGATTAGAGTTGGTTGACTGACAGTATAAAACTGCATATATAATTACACTAACCGTATGACATGAACATGTGTTTGTTTTTACACAGAACCTGATGGGCTGATTAGATGACAGACTGTTTGATTGACATGTCGCTTTGTTAATAAACACCACAACATAATCATTCTCAGTACTACATGGGCTCCAGTGACCTCGCATAATTCCCAGCAGACCTCCACCCACGTTTGTTTTGTTTTTCTTTATTTTTAACTAGGGAAGAATTGACCTTTAACCAAGGGGACATTTGGTTTTTAAACGTGGTTTATTCTTACTTCATACTTTACGGTGGGTTTATTTTTGAAAGACAAAATGGATTTCTAAGCCTCTCGATTAAAGTATAATACATGTCTAAGCTGTCCAGTTAAAAAACAATGCATTTCTAAGTGACGTGTTGACAGCTTTTTTTGTTCGAGTAATCCATCATTGTTCGGCGTTCAAGAAAAATAATAAAATGACACTGGTCAGAGGAACGTGGCGGGCATGATGTCATAATGATTTTGTGCAGAAACACACAGGTGAGGCATCGTTCTTACAGGTTTAACACACACACACACACACATACACACACAAAGAAGCTGCTCTGCACACAACATGTGCTAAACATTCTCCGACTGTAAAATAACAGATCATTTTTTTATCTCTTTTTTTTCTCATCTGTCTGATGCTTTCCCTTTCCGTTCTGCTGTCCGCTCGACTGAAACCAGATTTGCTGCCATCAGACACACACCCGTACATGCACACACACACACACACACACACACACACACAGTGACTGTCTACACTATAAGTGTGTCTCTTTAGGTCACTTTAATCAAATGGGGAACGTTTTCCTCATTGTCAACAATGCAACATGATCACGAAGGAACATAAACCAACACACACACACACGCAAACATACACTCCAGCATACATAGACAGACCCCCCCCTTCCTTTTTTCTCCCAGGTTAACCTACATACATCAGTCATCCATCGGCACAGCCACATTGTACAGAAGGATCAAGGTGGCCATAAATATTTAACCCTCCATTAGATGAACCATGTTTCACTGTGCACTGTCCACCCACTCCTGCACCCCCCTACACTCAGACCCCTACTCCCAGCCCACCCTCCCGCCTCCTGCAGATTGTGGAGAGTGAGCGTCAATTTGTTGTTGTTGTTGTTGATTTCAGGTTGATGAAAAGCCAATGGGGACCGTGGAGGCAGTGGAGGGTGAGGGGCGCCTTTAATTTCACCCCTTTGCTCATCGCAGGCGCCAAGGGTGCAGCCGGAGCTTAATTAGAATGCGTTTTAAATATTGATGGTGCTGGTTGTCCCTACTGTAAGGCCACGCAGGGAAACTGGAGCACAGGAGAGGAAACATGATGAGAGCAAACACACACTCTGACAGCTCTGAACCGACTGGCTTATTCATTAATTAAAATAAGACGGATGGTTGAAAAGAGGGAATAGATATAGATAGATAGATTGATAGATAGGTAGATATTTCTGGTCTGTGTGTGTCAAGTGTCGTACAACTATACAACTGTTGAGGCCTATTATGCTTGTCCGTCTTTGTCTCGTAGTCCGAGTGTGTTTGCACCATGCTTAAACTCTGTTCTTTGTGGCAGGCTGGGAACTTTCTTTCCTGTGCGCGAGTGGAAATCGTCACCTGACGACGTTCTTTTGAGAAGGCCACCTCAAAGATTCTGAGGCAGGTTTGCCTTCCCTTTCAGAGCACTTGGATGAGTGTAAAAGAGTTTTCCTGAGCTATTTTCTGAAGTTCTAATCTTATTGAACTTGAACCATCAAGTCATGATTTAGTGATAATGCTGAAATGAAACATTTTGACTGTGTTTTCCCTGAAAAGCGTGAACCCTCCGATCTCAGGTGGGGTCACCCTGCACAAACTTCCAAAAGACAAACAAACCAACTTAGTCCAGCCAAGTATGTTAGCAAATCTGACTTACTGAAGTATTACTGACACGTCCTGCTGTGTCTGAGGGCCAGTCATGACACCATCTGGATTCAGTTCTTACAATGTAATGCCTTTTGGCTTGTGAAGCTCTTCAGCTACCTTTCAGAGGCTCATGAACCGTGTAGCCTCTGTGCGGTGGAATCATCTGGAGTGACACTTGGGAAGAACATGTCCGTCATATCCATGAGTTGTTTGATAGGCTGACAGTCAACTTGGATTAGTTGCAGAGGTTGGTTCGGATGAGGTGTGTTCATTTCAGGCTATCCAATGTTTTTTTAGTTCCAAACACCAAGAAGAAACTGATGTGGTTTTCTGCATGGTAGGCTACCATCAGAGCTTCAACTTTTCCATCTTTACAGCTACACTGACAGATCTGCTTCGAGCTTAGGTCAAGTTTGACTGGTCCGCTGAGTGTGGGTCTTTAGAAAAGGTCCTCCTCTCTGGTTTTGGTCTTCCCCAGAGTTTGATAAATCTTTTAAACCGTACGTTGAATCAAGTCATGTTGGAGCAGGTGTTGTCTTTTTACATGAGTGGATTAACCCGTCTGTTTCTTCTCATGCAATGAGTTGTTGACGACCTCTCCTTGCACCTCTCTGCCTTCCCTGCTTGTGTTTTCTCCTCCCCTTGCAGGATACAGGCTAGCAGAGTGCAGATCATGAAGCTGGCGAGTTCAGTTTGCTTCTTTCTCTCTCTGAGCTCTCCTGGGTTTGTTTGGTGTTTTTTCTTTTAGCATCTATCCAACATCTTCATGCACTTTTCTCCATTCTCCCCAGCACCTGCCCACACCACTGATTTTTCACACATCAATGTCTTGATCTGACAATGAATCAATGAAGCGAAAAAGTTAAAGATGAATCACATATTGTATAATCGTTGTGCTGCAGCCTTAACTGATATAATAGGACTGCTGTAGTTTTAGTGATTAATTCATTCATCCTCTTGTCCTCCAGCTTTAAGTGTTCTAAAAACCCATTTTGTTTTTCAGCAAAAAGGATTGTCAGTGAACTCTCATTACTGGTCACAGTGGAAAAGTAAAAAGAGAAAAGAAATTAGATTTTACCCTCCTCAAATGCAGAACAGGCAGCTGTCCAGATCTAATTCAAAATCACATTAACAAGCAAGGTTTATTTAAGTTTCCTTGATACTTTAAAAATAAGACTGTCGGTATTCTATATATGATTTATTGGCAACAAATCCCATGAACAAATTCACACTAACGGTTAGTTTGTCTCTCAATGCTCTCTGACTTTCCTACCCCGTATCCACTGCTTCTTATTGAAGACATGAATATTTAAAAACAGTACACAAACATAAAGTTACATAAAAAAAGGCTTAGTAATTTCCTAAAGCAGCTGCTTACTTTAGTTTTTACAACTTAACTTGGTCGAGAAAGTCAAAAGCTCAAAAAGGAGCAAAGAGTCCATTTGTTAGGGATTATTTCCAGCGGTGGATTAATCCGCATTTGGTGCTGTAGTGAGAATTCCCAGCAGCAGGACTGTGTATGTGGGATTAAGTCTAAATACAGTGTGTGTTCAAAGTAATCAAGGACGATGTCACCCAGTGCAACAGTCTGACTCTTTCGTGTGTTTTTTAATTGTTTCTGGATGACAATGGAGCTCCGTGTCACGGAGGGAGAAGATATTTTAAGTTTGAAATAATATAACATCAACGTTATTTAAACCCAAAAAAACGTGTCCTCCAAGATGACCCATATCTGTCTTTTCTCTTCAGGACAACCATCGAATCGCACGGTCGTGCTGTTGCTTTCACACGATTCTTTGAAAACTCTTATTTATATAAAAACAGGAGAAGTGTTTCCAGGGAGCGCACACACAACCTCAGCAGTTTGGCCAATGTCATCCGCGCAGGAAGTAAAAGTAGAGCTGCTGGAGGCTTTGAAAACTTCCAGACCACTCAGTGTCACAACTGTTGTAGAAATAAAGCTTTAGTCTAATGTGCCAGGACATGTTTCACAGGAAAAGACAGAATGGAACAAGGTTAAAGAGAAGACGATAACATATACATATGAACAGAGCGAGGGAGAGAGCGAAGGAAGTGGCGTAACCTAATGACAAAAAAAACAAAACATACATTAGAGATGTGTTTTTTTATTAAATTACTGTAAAGACTTTGTGGCATAAAATAGCTGAAAGTGAAATTCAAGTCGGTGAGTGGGTGAGTTACAAAATGAAATTCTAAGGAAAGGTTTGGAACGAGGCCAAGGGAGAGGAGAAGTGGAGAGAGAAAAAGAGCAGAAGCAAATGAGAAGGGAAAAAAAAAGCTTTTGACAAGTGACAGGAAGAGAAAGAGAACAGATGAGAGCAGAGGAGGAGGAGGGGAACGAAATGAAGGAGGGAGGAAGAGAGGATAAAAATCTAAAGGACTGGAAGAGAGAAAAAAAAAGACCAAACAGAAGAAGATGTGCCAATTCTGTTTTAGGAGGAGATATTTTCTTTATGTGGAAGGGAAGTTTTCATTACAGTGTGTTGAGACACATTTAAGTGGCTGTGCAAAGTGGAAGTTCTCTGTTTGCCTTGTGCGGGGGTCAGCCAGGTTACAGCAGTGCAGGAGAAGAGTGACATAAAAAAGAGACCAGCTCACATCGAAGCAAGACTTCTGTCATCTGCAGCTGTCAGTCAAACCTCGACATCACAACAGCAACAGCAACTCTCAGCCAGCTGTGATGTCAGAAAAGGTGACGATGAAACATTAGTGTTTCCCGTAGGGAAATCAAAAAAGGCTGAAGGTATTGATGAACATATAATTAAAACATGGCAAAGAAAGCGATGCTAAGTAAAAACAGAACGCAAATCTGTATCATCCGATATCTAACTGTTTAACTTTGAAGCCACGCTGTTGGAAAACCTGCCGGATGTGGAGGTGTCGGCAGCATATGTTGCTCAAAAACTTGTATGTACCTCTCAGCATCAGTGTTGCCCTCACAGATGTGCAGGTTAACCATCATGCCATGGGCACTAATGCACTCCCATACTATCACAGATGCTGGATTTTGAACTTTGTGCTGGAAACAATCTGGATGTCCTTTTTTCTTTTTTGTCTTTAGCCTGGAGGACTCTATGGTGTTGTTTTCCTAAAGTAATTTGTAACGTGGACTAATAACCTGTTCACTTTCTGTAAGTCCCTTGCAGATGAGCTCAAAGAAGTCAACTGTGCCTCTCGGTGTTGTTGATACACAGCTTTCTCTTTGCATGGTAGAGTCTTAACTTGCATTTGTAGAAATGAACTGTGTTCAGCGGTTTTCTGAAGTGTTTCAGTGAAAATCCCTAAATTCATTGCAGTTGTGCACTGAGAAACACTTTCAAACTGTTTTTCACAAAATGTTTTGCCACAGTCTTTTGTTGCTGCTGTACCAACTTTATTGGAATGTGTCGCAGCCACCAAACGCAGAATGAGGGTCCATGAACATCACAATCTCCAGTGTGAAACAATTAAGAGAGTTAATTTCGTCAGACGAGACGAGACGAAATATGTTCGTCAACAACCCTTTATCCCTTGACGAAGCCGAGACGATGACGAGACGATATGTTCTAAAAACACTGACAAAAATGTGCCAATGTGCGTTTTTGTTGACGGATAAAAACGAGACGAAAATGTCATGCATGAAATAAAAAATAAACAAAAACATTTGAACATTTTAATAGATGCAACTGGCATAAAATCTATTTATTTATATTGAAATTTAACAATTGCATGTAGAAGATGACAGAACATGTCATAATAGGGTGTACCTGCTATTAGTAGATTTAAAAAATGAAATCAAGTGCATATTAAGTGTGTATTGAAACAACAGACAAGACACTTAGACACAAAGTTGCATTGAAGATGAATTCCTTCAATTCAATCAAGGCATTTAATCAATGTGTTAGTTGTGGAACACAAGTGAACTGGAATTAATAAACATGGACTAAAATTTTGAGACTTTTAGTCGACTAAAATATGACTAACAAAAATGATTTGTGAAAGACTAAAAGTGACTAAGACTAAAAATGAACTTTGAAACAAGATTAAGACTAAATTGAAAAATGGGTGACAAAATTAACACTCGGGTGAAATTGCTTTCATACAACAAGCTCCATTTTTTTTATTTTACAGTAATAAGTGACAGAATATGATTTGTTTGTTTATTTAATCGTATATTTGGCTCCACCAACACAAATAATTGTATAACTGAAACTGCATTGTTGCCAAGCAATACATTAACGTTTTCCTGAACAGTGGCTTGTTAGATTTGATCTGTAAGTCTATGTGCTACCGCAGCCCAGTCAACATCAGTATTTTTGTGACTTAGCCAAGCAGCTCAAAGTCTTTATATTTGCTCTTATATAATTTGTCTGGGTCGGCTGATGTCATATAAGCACACCTGGAGGTTTGTGCTGAAGTATCTAGTTCTGTGTGAAGGTCCACTCTACAGCAGAAACACAGCCCGAGTTGAAATCCTGAACCCAAAGTCATTCTGCCATGATTGACCTTAAACTTTCTGTGATTCATTTCACTTCTAATCCTGAAAATGAAGCCATCGTTGCATCATCACCAAGGAGACAGACTTCCAGAAATATTTCATAATGTTCAAACTCATTTTCGAGTTCAGGTGCAGTGAAAATGAATAATTTGTCTGTCTGATCATCTCTACGGCTTATAATTTCTTCAGCGGCAACTTTGTTTTCACCCCAAGCCATCACTAAAACTTCTTTTCTCGCTGCAACTTTATGAAGATGTGATGCATCATCATTTGCATAAAAACGATTGGATGAAAGCCTGTTCGTTCTCGCAGCCTCTGGTAGTATTGAGTTTGCAGTTTTTGAGGCGCCAAAGAAGCTGTCGAATAAGTTTAATGTTCGAGCGTATGATGCAAAGGGAGGCAAAGTTGTGACAGCCGATGAAATAAATGGAAAGCAAATAACAGGAAGACTTTGTATAGACAGAAGTCCAAATGAGTTTTAGAGCGGGGAGCTAAAGTAATCATTATCGAAGCGTGTCTGTAATTTTCAAATCTGCCATCTTTGACTCTGCACCAGGAACGTTTTCAGATATTTTTCCCTACCTTCGGTACAATTATTTTACGATTGTCCTGAAAACAAATCTATTTTTACCACAAAACACCGAGGACAAGACGCTGTCAGGAGACAACAGGACACAGACAGGACTGAGGGATAACATTAAAATTGACATTTGGATGTAGGGAAGAGGCGAATATGTGGAATATTTATTTATTTTTTAAATGGAGGTGGAGATAAGAGACTGAGCAGAGAATCAGATGAGAGTCTTAAAAGAGAAAGTTCAGGTGTAAATGAAGAAAAAGAAGAAAACTTTGAAAAGGAGGACAAAGAAAAAAAGAAAGAACACTTTAAAGGTGAAGGCTGCGGCCTTGACTAATTGTCCATACGGCTCGGTGGCAGCCGAACCACGGGGAGCCACCCGGTGTGTGTGTGTGTGTGTGTGTGTGTGTGTGTGTGTGTGTGTGAGGGAGATAGATGAATATGCATTGTTTTCTGTCAAACGTCAGGCTGGCAGCAGGTTGCCAGCTTGGCCCATTATAGCCAGAGAGGACAGCTAACATGGATCATGCACAGTTACGCACACACACACACACACACACACACAAACACAAAGGCAGATGTAAAGGGCGACACACAAACACAACAATACATAGACAATAGGACACATATAAACACTCATACAAAAGAAAAAAACACAAACACACACACACACACACACGTCATGTCCTCTGTCTTTGACAACACCATTCAGAGATGAATGTGATGACTGAAATATGACACATATTGTATTTTTTCAAACACTATGTTCATCAGCTAGTCTGCGTCTGTATGTCGTATGTTGTGTTTGCTGCTGAGCAGGCGGCGTAAACTGTTTTACAGCTGCCCGAAAGCAACGCCGTGAGAGCAGCGAGAGTGAACCAAAACAGTAAAAAAAAGTTGCAGCCAGACAGAAAAACAACGAGCTAAAACTCTGTATGAAGCTCTATAAAGCTGAAGTGTGCTGCAGATTCAGGTCATAAGTCTTGTCTGGGTTTATCGCCGAGCAGGACTCCTGTAACGTCACACGTTTGATACATCGATCTTGTAAAAATACAAAGAAACAAGGAAACTATGTCAGGTTAATAAACTACAAAACGTGCTCTCATATTATGCCCGAGTACTGTCAGACACGATAAAACAGACAACGGTATTTCATAGTGTAAAATATATTTGGACATCTACCAGTGAGAAGTGGATCTAATCTGGGATATTCATTTTAAGTATAGAAACTGTTTCGCTTTATTAAAGTGGCCGATAGGAGAGCAGGGGAACCGTTTTATTTCTTGATGTCATTAACGTCATCATCACAGTGCTCCTGCTCCCTCTCACGTACCAAATATACCATCCTGAACTCCCCAAATTCACTTTTCCAAAGTTCAAAGTTTTATTGTTAATTTATGCAATTATTCATTTTAGTTTTTTGACAACCTTTATTCATTTAATTATTTGATTATTTCCTGCTTGACCTCTAACATTACACAGATGGGTGGTTCACGGCTGGCACTGGCACAGTTTTGTTTTGGCCAAATACATTTTTTTATTTTTTTGCCACATCGCAGGTGGGAGCCTTGTGGCCTGTATGTGAGACGGCCCATCTGTGGTATTTTCCAGAATTATCAGATTGTTACTCCCAGCCTGCCGTGTGCAAACATTGCCATTTTAAGTCATAACTGCCGTGGCATGTCCTCAGAGATTTATGAAACAGCAACAGCTTCAGCGCGGTGGTGCAGTTTAGACCCAGGATGAGGGATGAGGTGGAGCTGTGGTATTTATCTGTTGTGTGCAAGCAACAGTAATTACTGACAAAGGGGATAAAAAGAACTATTGGGAGATCACGTCAACCGTGATTCACACACACACACACACACACATGGGATGCTGGGATGTCTTGCAAGTGAATTCTGATTGATAGAGTGGTACAAGGTCTAAAGGTGGATACATAACAGCGCAAAGAGGAAATAAACAGGGAGTGCAAATGAAGCGGGATGAAAATTGTTTTTCGATCAGTCTAATCTGAAACCGCTTCTCCCTTTTGACATCGTGATTGTGCATGTTGCTCCAAGGTACACAGTTGTGGAATCTTAATTAAATCACAGTTGTGACTCCTTCCATCTGATTTACAAGAACCTGCTATGTATTTCATTTCAAGAAAAAAAAAAAAAAAACACTTAGTTTTCAGTAGCTGCATTTTCAAATGTCAGCAGACAATGTATTCATAGTTAGAGCAGACAGGGAGCAAGGGGAGTATAAAAGTGTGCAATCAGTCGCGTACACATATGGACTAATGGCCGTGGCCTCTAAAAGCCTTTGCTGTTCATGTAGAAGCACAAACAATGTTTAATTAAATGAAATTACGCCAATGCCACTGAGAGTTCTTGATTCTGATTGGCTGTCACGTGTGAGTTAACATTTAATAATTAGACACCCATGACACAGGTGTGTAGATTACCATTCAGGATGAATGTGCAAGTATTAAAAGTCCTAAAAACAACAACAGTGAGCTTTGGCTTAAGAGTTCCGAGTTACGTGAGAGGCATGCAAATTTAATTTGAGGTTTGACAGCAGGAGGAGGAGAAGGAGGACACTGAAGTTATGGTGTAGCTGATATCTAATGTTTAATGTCTGAGGTGATGTTTGAGGGACAGCTGCAGTGGTGATGGAGGGAGGGAATGTGACCATAACTGAACAGAAGAGAGAAATGAAGATACGTCGTGGTTTTGGGTTTCTCATTTTGTTGAAGGGGTCTTTCTTTCAATGTCTCAGCTTACTTAACTTCCTCTCTTTTTTGAGGAGCAATCCATTTTTTCTTGTATGTAACGCAGATGCCCAACTAAGTGACTCAAGCTTCTGTGTCATTATTTCAGAATCAGAATATTTTGGACAGGTATGCATACAAATACCAGGAATCTCACTCCGATGTTACGATGCTCTCAAGACAACGGATTCGACAAGGTAAATGTGATCTTCTGATGTTAACTGTACATCCGAGTGATGCTGGCCTGTGGGAAGAAACTACTTCTGTGGTTGTACATTTTGGCGTTAAGTAGCACCTTCCAGAGGTAGGTTGTGTCCGGTGTATGATGGATCTGCAGTAATGTTTCCTGACCGTTTGGCGGCTGATCCAAACCAGACAGTGATGGATGAAGAGAGAACAGACTGAATAATGGGCGGTGTAAAATTAAATTAAATCACCTCCTTAGGCAGGTTGAGCTTCCTGAGTGCATCCTCTGCTGGGCCTTCTTGATAATGGTGTGTGTGTGTGTGTGTGTGTTGGACACCCACTTTGGGTCCTGGGAGATTGCGGATCCTAGAAACCTGAATGTTTCCACACCAGAGACACAGCGCTGTTGATTAATTGGCATTTCCTATGGGGAGGGCAGCAAAACCCAACTAGGTGAAGCGTTACCCTCGAAATTGCCACAGAGTGCAGCAGAAGGTGATGGAAGAAATTTATCTCTCCGACTCAATGCCATGAGACACACACATTAAAAATATTACAATCTCACTAGGAAAAGTAATCCACGGAGAAATGCCAAATCTGGCTTTGTCAATGAACACATACACTACTCAGCCATTATAACCATCTAATATTGTGTAGGTCCCTCTACACTGAGCCTGCCGAGGCATGGACTGCACTACACCTCTGGAAGTTGTGAGGTGGATCCTCCATTGATTGGACTTGTTTATCTAGTGCATTCCACGGATGCTTGATTGGATTAAGATCCGAGGAATTCCAAGTAAGGCCAAGTAAACACCTTGAACTTGTGTTCTTCAAACCACTCCTGCACATTTTTGCTTTGAGGTGTATTATACTGCTAAGTGACGCACATGCACCCGGCCATGTAACCATGTGATGTAACAGTAGACATGCTTCATCTTCAGAGCCACCTTCTTCCATTTCAAACTGCCAGCGGTCATAATATCATAGCTGATCTGTGTAGTAGTGTGTAGATAGCTTTGCTGTTCATGTAAGTTAACTATGCCAGGCAGATGAGCAGACAATAAGTAAATCCTATGTCTTATGGATTTATTTATATTTTTGTTTTTCTTGTTGATGACAGCACACTTGCCTCTGCAAACACTCTACACCGTACTTTACGGTAAGCTAAGGGTAAATTCCTTGTCACGTGAAGGCAGCTTCAGACAGAAGAACAGGATAATGAACAAATTATGTTTTTAATTAAACTACATGCAGCATTTTATTGGCAAGCAGGATACTCTTTAAGTTCCACTCATCCATTTGTTACCTCGAGACACATACGCACATGCATACACTTGGACTATGCTATTGGAATTCATTTGGGAATAATCAGTCAAGATAAATAATGTACACATCGAGTTTTTCTGACTAACTCCTTGTGGCAGTATCAAAAGAGACAGCATGACAGACAGCGGTGTCATATTTTAAAGATTTCAAAGAGCGATGGATGGTGTTAGGCCTGCAGAAAAATCAGTTTTAGGAGTGAATATCTGAGTATAGGATGAGTCTGAAATCTTGAGGGAAAATCCTCACTTCATTTTTCAGTTCAGAATATCAGCCTTTAGGATTACTCTTGAAGACATAGCTCAGGGACAAAATAAACAAACAGAATGAGATTTGTGTTCCTCTCCTGTGTGTAGCATCTTCCATGGTCTTGACAGGAAACATAGAAAGCAGCGGATTATGATGGAAATGAGTGACAGGAATGTTCTTGGTGAAGACAGGAGATCCCCCCTTCTTCTTCTCCCAGGCTCCGCATGGATAATGGATTTGACTGGACTATTTGGCTGGAATCAAAGGATGCTGTGACGGTTTCTGTTTCCCCTCGAGGAGAATGTATAATCTCCAGGCATGAATTTGCATTCGCCTGTCATCTAATAGAAAGGACGCTTATTGCAGGGCACATTCACGTGAAGCCTCTTTAATAGGATTTCTGGTTAGGTGATATAAACATGAGTTGTTTACAGTAAAAGTGAACTTTAAACACCTGCTGATAAAAAAAAAGATGTTTGTTCATTGATGGTCAGGTATTGGACTGGAAGCAAAGGAACAAATGCTACATTGGATCTCTTTGAATTCTCCAATCTACAGCTGACTAATTAACATGTATCTCATTTCATCAATCTCTAAGCAGAAATATAGAAATGGGAAGTTGCGGTTTTACAGGGAGTTGTGTGCTGTACGTAACTGCTGGATCCCAACAGGCACCAGCTGATGGAGCTGATTGTGGCTGTTGCAGTCAATGATTGTGATTCCACCAGAAGGACCACGGCGCCTTTCAGAAACATCCAAGAAGTGGCTCTCCAGTGTGCTCCGCAAAGAATATGCAAGAAGTGCGTAGAAGCACTCATAGCAGGAGCACATGAACCAAGGAAATATCCAAATCTGAGCATGTCTGACAGGCAAAACACTCCTGGTGGGATAGGCTGCAATGTCACAGAGCTGTAACCAGTGGGATCCAGGGGTTAGTTTAAATGATGAACAGTGACAACTTGACCGTTGGCTAGCTGGTTCCAGTCTTTATACCAAGCTTACCAGCTGCAGAACTGCTGCAGTATTAGGAAGTTATAATGATTTCCATGTCCAACTCCCAGCAAGAAAACAAATACTGTAAGCATGTTATAAAGTTTGTGAACTCTTGCTTTACATTCTGATTTCACCCAACCAACGACTGTGGACTGTAATGTAGCCTCAAAGCCTCATCACCTCGCGCAGTACATCTATGCATTCATGCATCTTAAAGTAAACATCTACGTGCATATATGCACGGTTTTAGCTCCTGGAGGTTCTATGAATTACACATGCAAATTCTCAAAAACTATGTTGTCAGGTGAGGGTTTTGAATCAGTGCTTCTCAAAGCTTTTCTGTCACTTTTTTACTGGGAAAAGCAACTCTGCTCAAGCTGCCATCATCTGTAAACATAAAAGACTAATACTGAACTCAAGAGGAAGATATCCTTCATATTTCTTTGACTTTGGTGATATATTAAGCATCTTTTCTTACCTCTCAGAAATATATCCACTTGGGGGTCATATTGTAATGTTTGAACACAACAACATCCCTAAGCACACCTGCTTTGTGTAGTCTGTGCAGGTGCAGCGGTGCAAAGTGCAAAAGGGTCGGCTGTAGGTGAATATAGGTTCGATAGTGTAGTGGCAATTACACAACGGGCTCTTGACCCACTGTAATCCGACGTCTAGCACATAAACAACAGAATATCAAGTTATAACACAGCAGCCCGGTGTGTGTAGAGGTGTGTGTGGTTACTCTGAAGCAGCCTGGTGTCATTTGCACGTGTTTTGATGGAGGCGGTTGCGTGACTTCACCTCTCAAATCAGAGACTACAGATTTAACAGCATATGACGCACATATGTCGTGCTGCCTTCAGATGGCTGCAGAGACTTAATGAACTGAAGAAGAAGAAGCTTTGCACGCACTCTAAAACAGCTGTGGAGAACAGATACTGTAAGAATTACTCATGTTAATTTAAGGATAGATGCAGATTTACTGACGTTCCTGCCTTCAGCACATTAATGTTAATGTTGGATGTCGGTGCAGTAAACACACATCTCTGTTTAATAAACCTATTAAAAATATTTATTTTGAGCATGATTCCTTCAATGATGCACATTTGCACAACTATTTAGTTTGTTCTTGTTGATAAAACATCAGTCTAACGATGTTCAGGTACATCTACAGTTGTCAGCAGAAACATCTTCCACCAAAATACCAAGAACTGTCTTCCACTGAATGAACCTCCCACCGGGCGTGGGGTTCCGGTCCTTTTATTATTTTTTTTTTTTGCTACATCATGACCTTGCATAAGTGGATACTTCACATTGGAGAGACGTTACATATAAAGACATAATTGAGCTATTTAGCTGATTTTGTCTTCTATCAGACTAATCTAAAGAAGACACACAGAATACACATTTAGATGTATATATTACTGCATCTTGTGCATGTTATGTGTGCAGATATTTGCATATTTAAACATGATTTTTAGTTCACAAAGCAACAATTGTCTTACTGTAAATAATCATGGTGATGTCTTTTTAGTTGTCTGGAGTACAGTCCATATGGTAAAAGCTATTTTCTTGAGCTCTTATAGAGGCCAAACCTTCTCGTTTTATTACGATCTATATTCTGAAGGTTATTACAGATGGGCTTCTTCACATGTCATTCTTAACCTGATTTATACAACATGGTGAACATTGATTTTTTTTTTTTTTTATTGCTGTTGACATTGATTCTGATTTATGGAGTCTTAAAAAATGACGTCCAAAATGAAACTCTAATACGTCAACCATTTTAAATCAGATGTTTAGATTTCTGTTCTGGAAATGTATGCAAATTAGCTGCAGAATTTCATAATGTTTATTTATAAATTTCATGGTGTTCACCTGTAGTCTGTCCTCTCAACCCATCTCTGAACCCACAGCTGCACAATGGAACCGGTACAACCCCTCCCACAGAAGTTTTAGCAGATAAATGATGCAAAAAGCATACGAGTATTGTCATAATGAGATTTGAGCAAAGAGAATGAATAAAGCATCAGATTTGAATGAATTCATTCATGACACTTCTGAGCTTCGAAACAACTCCTGCTTCTAGTAGACGGGAAGGAATGGCTCATGGGGAAAGTGACAGAAAATTGCAAGAGCACAGCACACGTCCTTGCCCAGCGAGCCACCGGGGTGTCTCTACATAATACGATTTGACTGCTGAAATCCATATGAAGGGAAGAAATATAAAGAGGGTGAACGGGGGGGATTGTGGCAGGCAGTTTTTGTGCGAGGAGAATGGATAATCTATAGGCATGGATTTACATTCATCTCCTCTTCTGTGGAGCTCACTTGGCGCAGGAAACACAAGACTTATGAAGACGTCAGCCGTGCGGCTTTCAGTCAGACTGTATATAAATCTCAGGGTGTGTGTGTGTGTGTGTGACTGAAAAAAAGAAAACATTTAACGATGAAGACATCAATCATGATTTGGTTAGTCAACATCCATGCAGATTAAATAGCAGCAACAGATTATACTGTGTGTGTGTGTGTTACAGTGCTTGCATGACCGACTGTATATCAAATGTGAAAGTACACACATAATTAAAGTTTACAACAAATATTGCAGCATTCACACACATTACACATACGAATGACATCACGTGTTTGGATATGCCAGTGAGGCTGAGCTTTGCATACTGATCGCAGTGCTCATGATTTAACAGAATACAGTGTGCGCTTACTTAACTCCACACCACGAAAGCTAATTTTACTTGAAAGATTAAAGCAACAATTTGCATCTTAATCCCCCTGTAACATGTAGTCAAAAGCATGTTAGGAGTGGAACAGAGAGTGGTCAAGGGTCTTCATATGCAACAAAAGTGCTTACATGGCTTGTGCGAATATTAATTGCTGTTTGCCAGAGTTTGATAAGAAGAAGAAGAAGACTTAGCGCAGTTAAAAATTCTTGGTTTTCCAACCAGAGCTGGATCCTATTAGCACTGTCCATGCTACACCAGATGAAAACAAGATCAAAACGCGTCAAACGACAGCTTAAGCTCGCTGGCCCTAAAGTTTAATGGAATATGAGTTTCCGTCTGACGAGGCCAATCTGCAAAAAAAAAAAATGCATCCGAGGAATGCTTTTGTCATGAAATTCAAATGACTGTAATGACGGTTATGCAGTCGTTTTTTGTTGTTTTTTTGACAGGAAAGGACACGTTCTGCAGGCTGAAGGAATGAAAGCAGCACGCTAAAGATTCAGCGAGGAGAGCAATCAAACCCCCAGGGATGTACAGATGGAAAGCAGCAGACGTAAATCACTGAGATATGGAAAAATACATCATTTCGAGAGACAGACGGCCGACTTAAACATACGGGACTGCACCGTCCATGGGTATGTACGGATTAATCACCTGACAGGAAAAGGAAGCAACAAGAACGTCACCTACATGTAGGAACACATGTGGTTACACATAAAGCAACATTGCTGATGAATCCTGCTTCAGCTAACCTGGCAGTCCAGTGTCTTCACTTCAACTGCTAAAGGCTCGGGTCAGGAAATAAGCATCCTGTTACAGAGCTTTAGGCTTCTTTCTTAACTTAGATCCATGATTTATTTATATATGACAACCCAGCCATTGGTTACATTCCCATACCCAACAGAACGAGCTTTCCTTTGAGTTTATGCTTGTCCTGCAACGCCTTGTGGAAGACCAGACATGTGGGCTTCGACCAGCTGCTGTAGAGCAACAGCATGAAGGACATTGGCTGTTGGTGGTAGGACATTGGGAGCCACAGGACTCCTACAGTATGAGTTGATTCCCTGCAGACTTTGCCAACCTTTCACCTTGCATTTCTACCACTGTTTGAGATTGGTCTGATTCACTTCCAGTGTCCACAACCATCTTGTGATAGTGGTCATCTTTGCTGCTTTCTTTGGATTCCCTATGGCGATCACAATGTCTAAGAAAGATTGCCTCTACCACACAGTAACAGTCTGGGCACTGAGCACTCGGAGGGAACTTCTTTTCAGAAGAACAACAGACATCCTGGAATGGATGGAGGGTCTTATACGACTAACTAGTGACTGGTAGCAAAACCATGGCAGCTTGTGTCTATGTGATATAATGTTGTGTACAGGGGAAGTAGCTCAAATGGTAGAGCACTCACTTAACATGCGAGAGGTAGTGGGATCGATGCCTGCATTCTCCAACACTTTAATTTTATCTCTCCCGCTGAAGAGAGCTGAGTGGAGAACAGTCAGACATAAGAGCAGCAGCAGTTTGGTGAACACGACAAAAGGACTAAAACACACACAAAATCCTCAACTCAATATTTTCACACTTGTCAGTTCCCCTCAGACAAAACTTCATTTGTTCCTATTGTAAATCTTTAAAAAATGGGTCATGAAAATATAATAAGATGCTTTGTAAAAAGGGTTTTTGCAGCTTCTTAAAACAGATGGTCGCTGCAGTTTTCAGCTGATTTTACACAAACAGGAGTAAATAGTGCATTTGTTGCTCGAGTGAGTATTTGTGGCAGCAGGACGGTGTGTGTGTGGGATGGAGTCGAAATAAGCGACAATGTGTGTGTTCATTGTAATAAAGGTTAGCCACCATGTGTGGTGGTGGCGGCAGCAGCTGCTGCCCACCAGTGTTAGAGTTTCTTTATATTTGGTTACATTTTACACTCTGGCATTTGTGTGTCACATATTACACTTTATGGCAGTGTGTTTTCTAAATGTGGTGCACGCACTTCGCCACATGGTTCTTTATTATGCAAGAAACACAGAAGAAGTAGAGGTGGAAGGACACCAACAGAAAGAAGCACCTTCATCCATCTCTTCATATCAGAATCCTCAAAAACATTTGTTTGGTCTTGATGTCATTTGCTGGTAGCAGTTTTTTTTTCTTTCTTTGCAGATCAGTTCTTTTAATAAATTATTTATGATTTTATATTTTTAAATTTTTAATGTTGTAAGTCACATTTCTCCTTGTGTGTCATTTGGAGGACCGGTGTATTTAGTTTTGATCTGTTAAGTTGAAGCCTGATGCACTTTAAAGCTTAGTTGACCTCTGTTGAGTTTGGGATCTAATGTTGTAGGTTATGTTTTCTTATTTCTTATTTCATATATTATTCTGGATTTATCCACTTGTGTCATTTCTTTTTAACATTATTCAGATTTAAGGCTACATATCTCTTTGCATCTTTGTACCTTTTGCCTTTTTCGGCTCATGGTGTCAAAGTGTGACTCATTGAGGTATAGTTTTAATAGTTGTTGGGCAAACATGTTCCTCTATGGGTTTTGTTACTTGGACAAACACTTGCTGATAAATAAAGCCTTTAAAGCAAGTTTCTGATGTAAATACCGAGAAGATGCATCATGGTTTTGCATGGTAGTGTTATTTTCAATTTTATTTTTTGAATGAAGAAATGAATTTGTGTCATCTTGTCCATGTGTAACCTTCTGTATTTTTATCTGCTTCTATGGTGACGAAGAGCACCGTGACACGCAACAAGGGTCCCCCAACTCGTTTTGTTCTGTTGGGTTATTTGCTGAGGAACAGCAGTATAACAGAAGAAAAAACAATCTATTTTTATCATTAATTTCTCTTTTTGAAGATACTGAGCTTCCGTTTCAGATAAGCATAGATGTTTGTTTTGCAATAATTGGGCCTTTTTATTTGCGTTTTTAGACAAAGTTCTGCCATTAGAAGGTTGTTTGACTGTTGTATGTGCAATTTGAAAGAGAATTGGGTTTTATCCACATATACAGTAACTCCCTTGGCTCTGATTCATAGATCACTTGAGTGAAGTAATTCATGAAGATGACTTTTGTTACTGTAATACAGTGTTCATAGTGGTGTGTAAAGACTCTTGGGGTAAAACATTGTCTAAAAGGCCAAGCTCTACACCACTGTAGCATTTCAGTTGCTTTAAGTGCCTCCTACAGTATCATTTAATATAAAGCGGTTAAACTCTACACAAGGATGGCCTACACACAATAGTCTTATACAGTATAAATATGACATGTACCAACGCTCTACCAAGTGGATGTAGGCCTCTTTTAAAACAGTTGAATGCTCAGAGGATGTGTCACGCCTTATTTCTAAGGCCGATCCATCTATAGTAGTATGAACATCAAGTGATGTAGAGTTCTGCTGACACCGTGAACAATGAAAGACTGCGCTGCATGTTTAAGGAAGAGCCAGGTGTCTGTAGTAAAAAAAAGTGTTAACCTTACAAATTCTATACATAAAGACGTACATTTATGGATCCATAAATTCAGTCTGATCGCTCACATTACACGCTATAAACTTATTCCTGTAAATCATATCTTAAAAAGAGGCTTTTAAACCCTTGTGAATGGAATTACTGCATCAGACTCGGTGCCTGACATGACGAGGTTACACTGCAAAGCTGGATCAGGTAATAAGACGGGCTGTGTCATGGACCGCTAATACATTGTGCTCAGCACTTGTAAATTTGAATCCCGTCTTTGTAGTCTAGGTGATAATTAAGCAGCGAGTTATTTAAAAAGGGTAAAATGTCACATGAAGACTTAAGTTTCCTGCAAAAAGCAGACATGTGCATGAAGCTGCATGAAGAGGTAGACACACTTACACACAACGGGAAACGTCAAACCAGTATGTACATATGTAAGTAAGACTAAATCACAAATAAGAAGGTATGGACATTTGACATATAATTGATGATAATCAGTATAACGTACATCCAGCATACATTATCCCTTACTTGGAGTTACAAAAAAACACAAAAACAAAGTTGAAATTTCAGAAAGTCACAACTAGGATTATAGATTACAGCACAACCTGTAGCTAAATGAGTGGAACTATCGATTACGCATTCACTGTCAGCTGACTCATTCTGACATTAGTCCTTCTTCATTCATCCGTCTTTATTTTAATCCCGTTGTGCTGTTCTGCTATTCTTCTCCACGCTTTCGAGCTGTCAGTCGATACAAATGATTAATACATGTTAAGTGACCCTCACACCTCATCTCTCTGTTCTGTCTATCCACTGAATTTGTAATATGAACGCACCTTTGTCGTTTGTAAGCGGCGATATGTTTGTATATGTTCACATGTGTATGTGCGCATCCGTGCATGATCTAAATATTGCATCTAAGCAGGACTGAACGCATCAATTTGTCAAACAATGAATAATGCTGCCTGTCATTTGGCGTAACTCATTCATCAGACATGCTTTTAAAAAATAAAAAAAAATATGTGCATCTGTACGTATGTATTTATTGTTTTAATGTCCGGATTACGTGCTCTGCATTCTAAGTGTGTTCAGAGACACATGATGTAGTCCATACTGCACCTTATATACATGTATGCATGAGAAAAACAGTGCAGAAACAAGTGCTTCTAAACAAATAAATTATATATGTCCAGGTTATATAAGTGTCAGGGGTCTTCATGTATTATATATGACCATTAGGCTGCTGTATACATTGGCTAGCAGTAAAACATTTATTGGGCCTCATTATGTTACAGATAGTGTTGGTGTTCCAGGTTAACATTGACCAGTGCACTTCTCTTACCCGTGACAGGAATCAGTGCACAGACTGTGTGTGACTAGAAAAGTCAGTTAGTTTGTGGTCGGGTGGACAGAATCGCTCTGGCTTAGGTACACTGAGGCATAATCAGTTATATTAAAAAAGCTATGTACTGCAGAACTTTCCAGTCTCTTGATTAAATTCGTAGTTGATTGCTGTGACCAGCAGATTTTTGGGAATAACGCTGCAAGAGATGACGCAGAAGTACAACCATGGACACAGCATAATTATCTTTGTGTGTGCATGATAAGTGTGCATCTGTGCTCGATCATCTGAATTCAAATTCATGTCTGCAGTTACACTTTGAGAGCAATGCATTCACAACCACAAGCCACAGCGCCGTAGTGGAGAGGAGACTAACCGACTCTGCCACAAACAAATCAATGTGTGGGAGTTTCCCTGTCACAAGGTATGGATACATAGGACCACAAACATGAACATGTAGGAATCATGTCTTGGATTCACTTTACTTTGTCATCATGTGTGACAGAGAATGTCAATAACAAGTATATTGCACAAAAGGACAGATGATTGAATTAACAGGAAATAATTTAAACATCCTCAACTATGCTGGTTTAAAAACTATTGGCTACTTTCTGCGTTTATTCTGGGCCGGACTCAGAGAAAAGGTTTTGAAATAGTTCAATAAAAAACCATGCTTAATCTGGAACGATGTAGGAGGCTCATGCAGTTTGTCCTTTGTCTGCTTTGTCTTTCTGGAATCTATATTAGACCTCTTCTAAGGAGTGTGAGGGCGTTTGCAGTTCTCTGGTGTTCTCGTTAAGGTTTTCTTCACCTGTGAGGGCAGGACAACTCACACATGGGGTTCCCTGACATTAGTAGTCCCATCATAGCCATATTAGTTTACCTTATCCCTATGTATGAACAGACAGTTGGCAAGTCGGCTCCCGACTTTTAAAATGACTCTCTACAATTAGACAATCTCGTTTTATCTACATAAGGTTCATTTAAGGTACGACCCGTAAGTAGCCAAGCGCAAGGACATTAAACAGAGAGGACCTGCTGTAATCGCCGTGTCCAGGAGATAGACAGCTGGAAGCAGAGTGACCGCTCTGGGAGAGGAGGGGATTACTGATTAGCCTGTGTGTGTGTGTGTGTGTGTGTGTGTGTGTGTGTGTGTAAGAGAGAGAGGGGATGGGTGTGTGTCTTTTTAGTTGTCTGCTGAGACTAGTATAAAATGCAGTTACTTACAATAGGTTATTAAATATGCACATTTTTATAACTGTTGCAACCGTATCCAGTTGTATGTTTTTATTGCGCTGAGAACATACAGCTAAAATAACCACTGCCATGATAATGTGGCGACATTTGGTTATCAAACCTGGACAAGCATACACAGACAGTGTGAAGTGATAAAATGATGAAGGGACTGAAGATACATTTTAATGAGACACAACTGCTTTTCTTTTAAGAAGACACCTGAAGGCTATGGGATCCTCATATTCCACAGAATCCCTGACAGACTATTGCACCATAAATGTAATGAAGTAATCAAACAAATTGTAGCAGTAAGTAATATATTATTTATAGGTGACAAAATAGCTGTGGATGTAAACATTTGTACAAAAGTTTTCCAGTTTATTCGTCCAACAGTTGAAACTAAAGTCCCGTCTCTGATCGGGCTGACAGGCAGTCATGATTTAGGATAATGGGCTGCGACCTTGAGCGACCAATTGAGTTTTATTGGTCTGGGCCACCCTAAGCCACCCCCTGGATATGCCCCTGCTCATACTGTAACACTGTGCTGGGAGTTCTACAATGTATAGATTGCATTAAAATCCAAATATTCATTTATATTCCTCAATATCCCGATGGAAATATTCAGTCTGGAAAAGTGTTCTCTCTTTCATATATGCAGTCACTCTCTGGTCTACAGAGTCGACAGAATCTGAGAGCTTCAAACCAGTTTGAAATGCATGGAAAGAACGGCGTGTGGATATATCAGATACAGTAGTCTGTTCATGTTCAGCCTGTGCTCTGTTCATGTGGAGACCTCACAGCATCAGATGTTTGTACAGTGTGGAGCCTCACGGTCCATGTGCTGCTTCAGTAAGTCTAAAATCCTAAAGCCTGTGTCAAATGCTACATAATTCTACCTTGCCATGAAAAAAATTCTCAAATTATAGCGTAAAGATATTTAACATGCGTTACCATTTCAGATTTTTTTAAATCTGACACATTTCACCTCTGTCCCTGGATCAGATCAGTGTTCTTCGCTTAATCTTTATGCATTTTTAACGGCCACACCTTGGTTCAAATTGTCTCTGTTTCATGTTTTTGAATTATAATGTCAGATTTATCTGCATTACCTAATAATAAGAAAACAGAAAGCTCGGCTTCCTTCACCACCGGTTGTCTTTTAGGTTGCAGCCACGACAGGCACTGATGACCTTCTGACCACAGCTCCTACGAGCTGCTACAGCGGAGGCTTTGAACATGATTTCATGTCGCCAACCTCCCCCGGGATGAATGAGGGTGCACTTGAAGATGTTACAGTGATCACTTGACAGCTCTGCTCCAATCTTCAAGACATATTGCCACAGATCTGATGATACAGCTACAAAGTCCATCATCGATCTCGGTCTGAGGTGTTCTAGTACCGAACGCATGTATGAACGCCTCTGCCTGCTGCACAGTGCAGAGCACTTCACCCCGGTGCAAATCCCTGATTCCTAACTGGTCGATCTATAAAATGTTGTAAATGTTCTCCCTTTCTAAGACAAGCTAAAGGCCTGTGCCACACTGCAGACTATATGAGTAACGTTTAACTTACAGAATTAAAGATTAACAAGGAAAGACTTGTTTGAATTATTTAGAAGTTGTGAGTGTGCCTATATGTGAGAGAGGTAGGTTAAGTTTAGCAGTTCATGAAAAGTGCAGCTCCTTATGTCTTTATATGTGTTGAATCTTGAATCAGTTAGTAATTATACTTAAAGAGGTTAAAGGGTACTGTTAAATTATTATTTTAGTCAATTAATATTATTGGTTATCAACTAATCTAACGGTTTCCAACATCAGTTTACCTCAAAATAACTTATAACAATCATGAAAATATTTATTGGTGTAGTACTTTCCCATCAAATGAGGCCAGACCTTGAAGCTCGAGTTCTACTTCTGGTAAAGTTCTAGTATTAATTAAAACTTGAATGGCCTCTCGTTAACTGGAGCAGACGTGAAGGAAGTGGGCTGTCTACCAAAGGTCTATTTTCCAAATGTGATCCACATCGTATATTACTGGTATTTATCCATTTATTATTATTATTTTTTTTTTAACTATAAGTTCTGAGTTTTAAATGATTAATTCAATATTTTGTGAAATACAAGCAGTTACACGTCCAAACTTTCTTATTTCTGGGTGATGAAGAGCCAGTAGTATTCAACCCACCGTCCATATCTGGCAACAGTACCGTACCGTATCCATCTACTGCGCATAAGTAGGTGGATTTACTGTGTTCCTTGAGAAATCGTGTCAACACATGATCACGTATCTGTTTATATGGACTTAACAACCAAACATAACTTTGGACAGAGTCTGGCTCTGTTCGATTTTCCCTGCTTTCACTTTTTTATGCCAGGCTATGCCAACCACCTCCCGTTGCCAACAGTCAGTCCAAACAAGTACAACAACATAAGAGTATATTCACTGTGAAATACTGCTGAGTTTCTTCAAGAGAGAAGCAAAGATCTGCCAAAAAAAAACACCTATAGAATCGTCGCTATGTGCTTTTTTTAAAGACAGTGACTAAAGGAATGTTAAAAGCTGCCAAATCTGGCGAGAACAGAAGTTATTTTGTATGTCACATGCCATAAAATGCTGGCATGGTAAAAGATAAGAGGTAAACGATGTGTTAGAGGTTTTTATAGTGGCACAAACTACTGACAACACAAAGGAATCAACCTTTTAGTTTATGAAATGTACATCTTTCTGATTTGAGTGCAGCGCAGGTAATAATAACTTCAATAAGGTTTGTGCCCTGACAGTCAAAATGGGATGCGAGCCAATTTCCCAAACTGTCATTGCGTTAATTCATGCGTGGCGACAGTATAATTTTACAGCACACAATGGCTTCGTAGAATTCTTCCTCCGAAGCAAAGGTGACTGAGCTCTGGTTACAACGCCGCAGTGAGTGGCGAGCAGAGGTGTGCGTGTGTTTATTGTATGTGTCCTGTGGGCTATGTGATCTCCGCTTGCCAAGCTAAGGTCAGCGGCGTCAATGAACATGGTACAAAGATCATAGAGCAAGAAAGTGACACACACACACACACACACAAACAAATACAGTGAAAGAGGGTGGTTGAGGGAATTAATATCGAGACAGAGAGAGAGAGAACATGTGAGCAGTGTCAGTTTGCAGTGCACTTGAGCCTCGGGGTGTGTATATGTAGCATTGAGTACACGTGTGCTAAAGACCTATACGATGTCGACAGGGCATCGACCAGCCTGTGAGCTGTTAAAAATTAACAGAGGGGGGACGTGACCCTAATCCCAACAACCTATACCCATAATCCTCATAATCAGCAGTAGTGTCTCCCGTAAATGTATGTTGTCACAGAGGTGGCTGTCATCATCGGCAGTGCAGATGCTACCGAATAGAAATATCATAAAAATATGATCTGAGCACTATGAATGCTACAGTGTGCCTCCATGATCCAAGACACTGCTGTGTGTCACTTTGATCAATGTGACATTACTATGTGGAGTATATGGCCTGCAATATAGTATAAAATTGAGTATTTATAACATGTACTTTAAAGAATATTATAGATCCAAGATATAACAAAAACAGTGATACAGAGAGAAAAAAAGGTGCAATTACAACTCTGCCTACTACGACACCTTTTAAAGCCCGTAAGGTGGTGATGCACAGATCGGCTCTGATGTCATCAGAATCTGCGTAATGTATCAATCATCGATCCACCACCCACCTGAACCAATGATTTTTTTTTTCTTCTCTGTTTAAAGACATGCACCTTCATTGACATTTCAGTCCACATCCACTGGTCCCTGTAGGCGAGAGGTCCCTGTGGGCCTCCCCTGGGGGGTTCCAAACAGTTTCAGAGGAGGACATGTGACGTAGACTGGATTTGGTTAAAGAGATATAACAGTTTTGGGTCCTGGGTAGAAACCAATAGATTTCTATTATGTATTTAGTTGATTCTGAAGTGGAAGAACAATACTTTTAGGCTATATTAGTCTTTGGGATTAAATAACATGATAGTGATGGCATAGACATCCAGGAAGGCAAAACTGAGCAAGCAAACCAAAGGAGTGGGTTGAGGGGGGGGTTCCATTTTCTAAGCTTTGTCTGGGGGCAGGCCCGCAGTGTCAGACTTTGAAAAACTGCTGCTGTAGGCTATATTGCCTTTTAAATGATGTTGAGCAGTGCAAGCTCTCTGGATGATTCTTTTTCCACACTGTATTGATGTATGAGATTTATACTTTAATGATTATAGATTAAGATTTCCAAGCCTGCAATAACGTTGTGCATTGCAACAAAACTGCAGTTTTGATCTTGACAGGACAGAAGAAACTCTTTAGCTTCCTAAAAAATAAAATCTGATGGAGCTCAGGATTTATCAGGAGGACGACAGCTTCACTAAACTATTTCACTGTGTAAATCAGGACTGTGTGTGTGTGTGACCTTTTGGATGTGTGAACGAAACACAAAGCATTTATTATGCTGCTGCGCCTTGTACGTAAATCTGTACAGCGTCCCTCTGAACGGGGAGGCGCACTTACTGTGGGATCGCTGCAGACTTCGACATTAATATGTATTATTTTACCCACCCACACCTCATAACAACTCATGTTTTTTTTTCCAACTTGGCCTGCCTGATCTGTGGCTTATTCGCTATGCCAACAGATATCACCGTGATCCGCGCATCACCGCCGCGTGCAGTCTCTGCTTGTGTTACAGTGGCTGTTCATGAGCTGCTTAATTGGACAGAACATAATGCAGTCTTCTGTTTATGTGTTGATTGCATGGATTTATTTACACAGTATGACGACTTTATGCCCTGAGGGTGGCTGGCGTGCGATGCTTCCATTCAGCATGCATGTGCGTGTGAGTGCTCACACACTGAGTGGCTGATGGGAATTAACATGGATTATCTGCTCAGTTACCTGTGGATGCGTTCCTGGTGTCTCTTACATTGACGGATGATGCCTTGGTTGAATTTCCTTTTTGGTTATTCCCGCAGTGCGATGCACCCAGTTACTATGGAGTTTGTTCTTACCACTCGACACTTGTTTCCTTAATTAGCCTGATGGATGCACTGTGTCTGTCTACATCTTAGGGAAGGTAAACATTAATCATTGTTGAGTGTTTCTCCATGGAAACCACCTAAACACCCAACATTTCCCTCCATGATGTCTCACAACTGGAGATGATAACTCGTTTTATTGTATTTGAACATGTTTGATTCCCACAGATTGAAAAGGTTAAGCTTTTGCTACTTAACGCTTCATAGCTGCAGTACTCACTGTTGCATTGTGGCTGCCACATTTACATACGTCCATGTAAACAAGTGCATTTACATACATTAACGCGACAACATTTATAAAGTGTGTTTCATTTAACATTTGTAGATAATTGCAGTAATTAACAAGGTTGAATGTGAGGTATATTAGATTACAAATCGAATGGGGTTTAATGAATTGATGCATGATGTACAGTAGGTTCTGTTGAATGCACCGTTTCATTATGGACATACACATTTTCCTGTTTGTTTTTCACTGGAACTGATATGAGTCTTGTAATTTAGTGTCTGTGGTTAGTAATCACTCTCATTACTGGGAGCACCACCTAAAGAAACACAAACCTAGAATAACAAACAATGTCCCCAGTAAGATGATGTGGTCTTAAGTGACTTCTTGTCTTCAGACTAGCAGAGACAGCCCTGTGAAACACAAAAGATGTCAAACTGGTGGGACAGGACAAGGTGACACTCGTCAAGTTGTTAGCCTAGTCAACAAGCAACATCAACAAACAGTACACACCGAGCTTCAGTGAATTAGATCTCATGTAACTCCGAATACATGTCAAAGTCACTGACGGAAAGTTCTCAAGATTGGACAGGAATGCATCTTAATAGGTTGTAATTGCAACTGTTAAACTGTCATACACTGTCAGTACTTTTAAGAAAAGCCTCGTCAATCACTCTGACATACAGGAGAAAGATGAAAAGTCTACCGTCAAAAGAAGTGACAATCAATCAAAATATAAAGTAAGAGTGGGCAATGTGTCCAAAAAGTGTTATTTATATAGACTATATTATGAAGGCTAATGAAAACCTCCACAAGCTGACAGTCTGTCACTTTTTTTTATTTATCTTGCTTCAACTTATCATTGTAATATCATATTTTGACTATTCAGTTGAGAGGCTTTTAATATTATAGAAAACATCATACAGTCCATGACCACTTTTAGTCCATTAAATGTATTTATTCAAATGATTGCACTTGACATTCATGGGCTTTTAAAAAGGGTAAGATTATAAATTTATCTCATGAATGTTAATTTAAATATCGTGTGACCTGTCGACCCTGCAATCACGTTTTCACCGCAGTGTTGATTGAACATTGAAGGAACAAACATAACTTGACATATAATCAAAGCCAAGGAAACACTTTGCCATGCATGAGGGGACATTATTGTCTCTGCCCACCATGAAAAGTATATTCATTTCAAATGTGGCTCCATGTCCCCCAAAAACACGACCCTTTTCATCTGACCCAACTGAACACGAAAACAATGACTGATAACCTGAAACAGAATCAGAATATAAAATGGACATGCATATAGATTGAAAACTCCATGTGTCGCAGAGTGACCACGGATCACATCATCCAACATTTTTATTTACGAGTCGGAGGTAATTCCGTGAAATGGATTCTCACTTTCCTTTGTCTCATTCCTCTGTAGCCAAACAACACAATTTCTGCATTAAATCATTAGCCTATATCCACACAGATGACAGGTTGTGTTATGTGGTTTGGACGATGAAGTCTGAATACACTGAGAAATCGCTGTGTTTATTCACAACACAAAATGCTCATGCTATTACAAACCAACAACTCAAAATGATGTTATCCTTCGAACAAGTAAAACGAGGTGAGATAATAAACTTCAGCTCATTCTCTGGGTTTTTGCTAAATCAGTCAAGTGGTCCGCTTCGTTGATTTAAAATAATGACAGAAAATGATGAAAACAGCTTTTGAAATTAAGAGTAAAACTATCAATGGGTAGAATAACACCAAACAGTAATGGTGCTATCCCATTATCTTTTTGTTTATTCCACAATGGATTAATATTTAGTCTGTTGTTTGTAGTGTGTACCAAACTTCTTAAAAGCAAAAAGATGTTAATTTGAAAAACATCTACGCCTAATTAGAAAATTAAGAAACTTTCCACTTAGTTCATTCATTAATCTGCTGCTACTAATACTAACATTAGACTAATGTCATATCTATTTTTTTGTATCTGTCTCCTACACTTCAAATCGAATTCCCCTCAGGCAAAGAATAATTTCGTTTTACCTTTAAACTCTATACATATGCCCTGAAAAATAATAATAAATGTTAATTCTTTCTTCCCTGCATTGCAGTACTTCCCAAAGTAAGTTTTACATTTAATCTTGCAGTTCAGATGACAGTTCTTTGTTGACAGCAGGGATTTGAACTCACCACCAGATGCATTAAATTCTCCTGAGGATTAGAGACCAATATAGTTTCATCATATCCAATATCCTGCCTGGATGCTCACACACAGACATGTAAGGTCCTCACGCTCGCGCACAGTTACTCGTTCTATTACAGCATTTTTACTGACATACAGCATTTTAGTATATTTAAGTAGGTTTGGCTGTAAATGATGCACTTAGACAAACAATCCATTTTTATGTTTGGCCTCAAACAAACATGGAAACTGCAGCATGTTGCACTGTTTATTGGCCACTACTTATTGGAAACGTTTAATTCATGTATCAACACGGACGCACGAAAACAGCATTTGTATTCCTAACCAAAAGTTGTGATGTGTAACGTTCTCCCATTTGCCAGCAGCACATGCTTCACGTTGGCTGGAAATGACAAATTCCCAGGAGCCATGAATCTTTAATGGGCACTCACACATAAATAAACACACCTGTACCCTGCAGCCTTACAGAATTACATTGACTCTTTATCTGTGCGTTTTGGCAACACGTTGTCACAGAAACATGAAGTTGTGTGTGCGGGGAGCAAAGGAGCTTTAATATATATGCGCGGGCGATGATTTGAAATGGCAGCTGCTGACAAACTGACTAAATTAACACAGAGACATTCGCAGCATGTTACTGCAGGAGAGCCAAAGGCTATGGCACAGCTGAAGCTGAAAATAATGTGTTTGTGTGTCATGAAAAATAAGACAAAGAAAGACACCAAGGAACACAGAGGCGAAGCGATAAAACACATTTCAACAAACAGGCATGTGCAGCCCTTCTCTCTGATGTATTAGCCTTATTTTGAATATTTTGACAACATGGAGCCCGCACAGCTTGTGTGCTGATTTGCTCAAAACGAAAAGGATAAGGACAGAAATGCATAATCTGAGTTGAGCCAGTCTTCATGAAATGAATATATTGAATACTCAGCAGAGAGTGCTCAAGGTTGGACAAGAAAAAATCTGAATATATGATATGTATGATGCAGAAAACAGAATGAAACCCGCCTACTGAGATAATAATTTGACTGACACATTTACATGTATGCACAACACCCTGTGGCCATAAGGTGTTCAAGCCTGGAAGAGCTACAAGTTCTAACAGTGATGAACAAGTATCCCCTCGCAAAAAGCGTTGGATAATTGTATGATGCCAATCCAAACAAGCATGTTTGCAAGGCAGCCAGCTAAAGGAATGTTTAACACCAGGTATGAATGCATGGATTGCATCTTGTTGTCTGGATCTACATTTCACACAAAACAGCATAGCATGAATAAACATTGGCGCAATGAAAAATGTGAAGAGTACTGACAAAGTAAAAATAATATCACTACTGTGGTCCTTTAGCGAGGCATGAATTATTAATCTTAGATCAGACATGGGTTTATTTGGGGAAAATTATATTTTTTGTGAAGTCAGTTGGATGAACATTAAACATAACTAACTAAAGAGACACCTGGTCTCCAAGGCTGGACAGCATCCAACATCCAACCCTCAAAAAACACTCAGACTGGTGACATCGGTGTGACCCACTGGATTCTGGGCTAGCAGTCTGAGACTAAATTTTTACAACTGAGTAAAGTTGTCATAAATAATTTGTCCCCTTATAGCCCATATTCTTGCTAGACAAACATCTGGAAAGTGCATTGACTAATGTAATATATGTTGGACGGAGAATGCTCGAGATAAGGTAGTTTTTGTAGAGCCGTCTGTGGCACTGCCGTCTATTAGCAGACAGTTTATGGTACAGTGGATAAGATGGGGCGAGAGACAATGAGAGAGAGGATTGAATGGGAACAAAGAAATCAGTGACTGAAAGAGCGGTGAAAACGCTGAGGAAAGGAGAGAATGCATATGGGAGAGACTAAGAGAGAGAGAGAGAGAGACAAAGAGGGAGATTACATTTCGTGGGGGGGATGAACTTCCTGCCACCTCAAATGGAGATAAATGATCAGACTCGTTGGATAAAAATGAAGCAGCAGGAAGAAAAAAAGAAGACAGACAGAGAGAGGGGGAGTGAGTGCAGGAGATAACTAAATGGATGGACGGGGGTTAAATGAATGATGGAAGTAAAAAAGGCAGAGAGGGAGGGACGGGTTAGAGGGACAAGATGACTTGTTCTGCATGTAAATGAGTCAGGTGTCATACATTTATACCCTGACGGGATTTGTGTAGGTTTCAGTGTAGAGGGCACAAGGAGATGTGTTCAGTATACTGACCTCATTCTCCAGTGATCTGCTCGGGTTTTGTGGTCATCCCTCTGCTGTCTTAGCATGATCTTGGGGGTCCCTGGTAACATATGACAAAGACATAACACATGCACATAAATATTTGTTTGGCCATTTTGAAATGTAAGAGTCACTCTAACATGATGGGCAGTATAATGAAGAGAATGCATGAACATTGATGCAACAGAACCACTACAGTAATATCATCCTTTGCATTCCACATATTCTTCTTCTTCCTTGTGAAATCCGAGCCTACGTTACCCACAATGACCGCCAAGTCAGATTAGGCTGTGTTACACTAGTAGCAACTAATGTAGCCTCCAGCCTCAAAGCAGAGATGAGGAGCAGCACAGGTTTTGTAGTCTTTTCCAAAGCTTACTTTTGCATGCACCCATGAGCAGCCCCATGTACTGTATAGTCACCAGATTGTGCTGCTGAATGGACGAATGTCCGTATACACTGCATCCCGGGACTGATCAAATCAGATGATGTCAAACTGTCCGAAAATGGTCCGCACTCGGGAGAAGTTTGCCCTCGAGGCTCACTGCTAGAAAGCCTTTTCTGCCCGGGAAGCCTAAACTACATGGTTAGCTTTTGGAATAGATCATGCTAGAAAACCTTTCTGGCAGAAAGCCCCGAAGGCAAGACTCTCCCATGTGCCTCTGCCATGGTACTTGATTTCAGGGCACGTAGCAGCTCCCGCTTTGTCTGACACACTTGTATGTCTCTTGTCTTACTTTAGAACCTCGGATATTTTTAGCAAACAATTTCTGTTTTGGCTGATTATACCATACAGAAGGTTATATTGCTTTACTTTTGCCAGTTTTTTTTTTTTTTTTTAATGGTGCCATTTCACATGCCAACTAAATCTCATGTTGAGTTGCCTTAAAGTGATTCTATGAAAGAGCTTTAACAGAACTGACAAGTCCACTTAGAGTGATTTCAGCATCGGGAATACCTCTAACTTGGCACCAAGCTGTTTGTGTTACATTTGCAGTGGAAGTGTCATGCAAAATGAGATGTCACAGTGGTAGATGAAGAGAGAGAGACATAACAGCAAAGATGACTGAAAAAATAACCCCCCCTCAGACTGGTATTACCTGTACACTTCCCTCATAACCCCAATTCAGACAGCAGGAGGCCTTGTCAGTGTGCTGGAGTCATTTCATTCAAGTTCAAACCACGCCGACTGAGACAAAAGAGTGAAGACTTTCCAGAGAAGAATCCACAGTTTCATCTCATTGTCTTGGAATGACAAGACAATGTCCTCTCTATCATTGACAGTCTGAACGTGTTTTCTGTCATCAACCATTGATAGAAACGTAAGTACCACTTGTGAAAAGGAGTAGAAACGCGCTCATTTCATCCAAGTTATTATTCTAAGTGCATAGCTGACGCTCTTTAAGTCAGGGATTTACTTTCACTAATAATGACAGAAGCTTTTTTTAAATAGGTTTTCACAGGTTCATCTCTCATCAGCCGTGTTTTTAAAGACTCCTGTCTGCATCTCCACAAATGTGGTTGAAAAACATGATTTGTGGTCATTTCCAGACTAAAAAAAACTGTTTCTAGGTGTCGTGGAGTACTACTGCACATGTACAAAGTTGTATGTCTCTGCATCTCCTGAGGGAGATGTGTGAAGTCTGATAAATTGTGTCAGTTGTGGATAATGTAGTTGCCAGGTTTTGACACGGTGGAAGGAAAGTGTCATGGGCACAGCCTTGCTTCATTGTTTGTCCCCTGTGTTCCCATTTGTCTCTGTCTGTGTTTGTGTTCCTGTCGTCTCCTTTCCTCACTCCGGTTCCTTGGTTCTGCTCGCTACCCCCCTGCCCTTAATCAGCAATCAGCACACCTGTCTGCCATCAAGAAATCGCCTCTTCCCGTAAAAGCTCCGCACAAACAGTCAGTCCTCGGGGGATCATAGGTCTGCTCACGGTTTGTTCATGTGCTACGCTTTCTGCTTGTCCATGACACTTGACACCTGTTTTCTCTGACTCAGTTATCCACCATCTTCCCATCAACCAGTCGTTGTCCCTTGGATTTTCTCTGCCAAGTCTCACATCAAACAGCCACGTCTTTACAGTCCTGCTGGTATCAACTATAAAAAGGTTCTGCTTGTCCAGTTTTAACATGAGTTAACATGCTTTACACTTAAGGATCATTTTTGTTTTTCAGAAGCGTACTGGACCAACTTAGCAATGATACAGTGCTTAACCCACCGACCAAGTACAACTTTCGAAACCATGAACACAGCATTTTCGTCACCTGTACGGGGGAAGGACTAAGCTCGCTGGTGCTCCAAGTTGAGTGTGGAATGCTGGACACTTGTCTTCTTCAATGGTCACCATTTTGGCTATGTAGCAGAAGGGGAGATACCACTGGCATTGGAAAAATGGTGACCAAGGAATAAATGTACATATATTTTATATTTTGGCAAATGAATGTTGGCAGAAATATGTTGCCTGGTGGTAATTATATGAAGAGGAATCAGTAAAGTGTTGCAATTGTCAATACCAGAACGGCAATATTTGAATTGGGAAAACAATACCTTGCCGAAATTAGAGTGCTACTGCAGGAACGACACAGTGTACTATGTAGAGAGCACTAATGGAAGCAAATTGAAGCATAGCATTTACCTATAGGTTAGCAACAGCCCAATGACACATTGACACACATACATGTCAGGAGTCCAGATATGAGGCTGAATGTTTTTTCCCCAGGTACACAGTCCCTCATGGGTTTAATTTGCTTTTTTCACAGTGTTGTAAACATACTTGTTGCCTTCCACAGTTGTAGAGGTGGGGAGAAATCAGCGCTTTAAGTGGTCTTATTAATGAAGTCATCATAATACATCTTCCCTCTATGCTGATTCTACTAAACGGAGCAAAATGATGTATTCTGAGAACACACTCAAGCCCCACCCAAAGGTCCAAGACCATCACTTCAAAAACCCTGAGTTGTTTTGGAAGTTTTATCCCTTCGTCTCCAGGGTTGAAGTCTGCAATCAGTTAAACCATCAAAGAGACACCTTGCACAGACAGACACTAGATTTTACTGCATTACAGCTGTATCAGAGCCGTAAATCAGCCTCACCGAAGCTGACAGATACAGGCAACAACTCTCTACCCTCCTTCGTTAGACAGTGTAATATTTATTTTATTGCTGCATCGTACTGGAGTTATAAATCCAGCTCAGTGAAGCGAGGTGAAATATCACTCAGGTCAAAGAGGAGGATATTACCCTCTTATAAATTCTAATTTCAGAGAACATGCGCATGTAAAAATGCTACATCACCTGTGTGCGTGGGCATGCCTCACTCCGGCTCTACATTTTTTCCATTTCCTTCCCATTTGTTGAAGTTAATATCCATTCAACTCTCATGTAAACAGAAACATTTAAAATATTACAACATAAAATGCAAATTAGGTACGTTTCCATCTGTTATGTGGAAGCAAATAAACAAGTTTAGTGAACTGCTGAACAAACAAATCAACTATAAAAGACTTTACATTTTGCAGGAAATGTTTAGTACTGTGCAGGATGTTGGCAGAATTTATCGGCAGCCACATTTGTCCATACTAAAAAGGCTTCGAGTATGAGACTTATGAGAGATAATGTTTACAGAAATTCACAAGCACTCCAGGGCTCATATTTATCAAGCGTTTCAGAGAAGGAAATCAGTCCTAAGTGGCCAAAATTTCACAGAATGAAGAATTTTTCGCTGTACTTTAAGACGATGGAGTAAAGATGGGTTGGCGACTTGTCCAAGGTGTACCCTGCCTTCCACCCAATTCCAGCTGGGATTGTCTCCAGCTCCCTGCAACCCTGATAAAGATGCAAAGTTATGGAAAATGGATGGATGGATAATATAAAGAATATAATGCTTTGACTTACTGGAACATGAATAATGTAGCTTTGTAACAAGTCGTAACACAACCAACAGTTTCAGTACTAATGAAATGCTAAAGCATTAATCCACTTTGATATCTCATACTGTGTACAGTTTTATAGTAAAGTCACCTCATTTCACCTGAAATAAAGAGCACTTCCACTTAAGTTACAACAAAGTTTTACTAATTTTCAATAATTGAGTTTCAGAGCAGATTTAGCTCAGTGAGTGATTGATGATGGTTCATATTGTATGTTCGCTCAGTAATTAATCAGAGCAGCTCGTCACAATGTTGGGATGTGGAAAGCAGGCGTGTGGAGACTAACTGATTTTGGATTGGGCATATTGGAAAACAGAAAAAAAAGGACATTTGGGTACAATGATGCACAGATCTGTTCCACATGCTGCACAAAAGCATTTTAATAAGTTTCCCTATCACATACCTTCTTCAAATTGTCCATAGATCAAATAAAAAAGTCTGACATCTTAATACAGCAGACATTTTGATCTGTCATAGCAGGAAAAGCACATAGAAAACAAACTGACCTCAACTAAAACAATCTGTAGTTGATTTTAATGTTTCACATTAATCATTTCCACCTGTGATCATGTCTTCTGTTCCATAAAATATAGTGGACCTACCGCAAACCTCACTAATAAAGTTAAAGAATCGTGCATAGTCAGGGCATTACCGACAGTAGACAGCAGTCAGCATAGAACTGCACACTATATCACAGATCAGCTGTTTGGGTCAGGAAGTCGTGAGATCAGACTGATATCAAACTTCAAAAATGGTGCGTACTTGTATTATTATTATTTTTTTGGCTCCGTCACTGTTACTGTTACTCTGATCCAAATAGCTGATCTGCAGCATAATAATGCTGGCGCAGTTGGGCTTATGTGTGCCGATACAAAGGTTCTAGTGCCAAAAAATAAATAAAAAAACCTCACAGCAAGTTGAGGTGGCGGAAATATTCTAGATATATGGTACACCTAAACAGATAGAAACTAAATTACAATGTGTTTTTCTGCTGACCCTGTCCACTGCTTGTCCAAACTGGGGGTGTGCTGACGATTGTCTGTAATAGACCGACTATGCATAATATCTCATACTTCACTTCCACTTCAAAATACCCAAACTATCCTTTTAAATTAAGTTAGCACAAGGCAAAAGCAAGTAAAACTCACAGGAGCAGCTAATGTTACAGTACAATGACTCCGGTTCATCCTGTTTAATGGAACCATGTGCCATTTTTGTGACACAGTGACAGGATGCAGTGACATGTGCCCTTATTGAAAAATACCAAATCATGTTAATGGGATGGGGTGGAAAGGGGAACTGGAGTAAGGAGAAGAGATGTGCCCCACATCATCGCTGAGTGTGCAATATTGCACAATACATGCAAAGCACAGCATTATTATAAGCACTGTAAAGTAAAGTGATTGGATCGGGCTGAGCAGGATATTCTAAATTGTAGTTTAAGTTCTGCGAGTGGCTCAGTCAGTGGTTCTTTACAGCTTATTGCAAATGTTTTATCGATAAATATCATTATGAGATATGAGCTGTTAATCTATTGTAGAATTTGCATACACGGTAAATAACTCAAGTCTATAAAATAGGAGTATTTTTAGTTGTAATTCAACTCTGGAGGGACTCTAAAATACTTGATAAATGTGGTCCCTTCACTATTTGGCAGTGTCTTTGAAGCACACATCAGACTATCCCTTCCTTATTCCCTCATCCGTCTTTGTTCCTCCTGTACCTAAAGCTCTGAGGTACACTTTTGAAAACAAATATCTCAGAGGCCTGGAACTCGAACGCAGCACTCGGTTCAGCACCGTCATCAGGTCTGTCTCCCCACCCTGCTTCCTTTCTTTCTCTCTCTTTCTCAACTGTTCGGATCTATATCATTTCCCATCCCTCATTCTCTACCTTTCATTTCCTCCCTCCTTTCTTTTTTCTCCCCGTGGTGTGGAAGTGATGCCTTTTGAAAACAAATATCCCAGAGCTCCACTTAGTTGTCCTCTTTCTAAAAGGGGGAAAAAAAAAAAAATCTTTCAGTAACGATGTCAGATCATCTGCTGTTTGGGGAATGAGGGGAACCGACGAGGTACAAAAGAGAGAGTGATGAAAAGACGGAGAGATGGAATTGATTGAGGGAGTGAGAAAGGCAGGAAGACAGACACGTGGAATGAAAAGAGAAACACTCTCAGGATACTAAACCATCTGTTTTATGAAGCAAATATACTTTCCCTCGAGGAGCGGTGCGACAATGTGAGCACACTGGCAAAGAGACACAGCTGTGTGTGTGTGTGTGTGTGTGTGTGTGTCCATTGCTGTTCTCCGTAGACATCAGTCAGATCTTTCTTTAAGGAGTAATACAACATAACACTGCATTAAGCCTCGATGTGAAGTTCAAAGCTTCACCAGGCGTGAGATTTATGCAAAACACACCCATCATCATCAAACCCAGGCTGTAACCACTGCCAGTATAAAGAATGGACGGCATAAGCATGATGTCATCCACAGGTTTCTGAAAAGAGTTTTTGATGCTCAGAATATGGGGCTCCAGACGCTACAATCTTTCCTGTCCTGCTACTTCCTCTCAACTAATCTGAAAATCTGCGAAGTCGTGGATCATCGGTGGACCTGAGTTGGGCCAAATAACACCTGGTTTCTGAAACAAGCCATTTGTAATGGCACCTACCTGTCAATCAAGGTGACCACGCTGTTAGTTATGCATAACTTTAAGTCTTAAGCAAAGGAGTTTAAGTATCTTGGGGTCTTGTGATGGAAAAAATGGAGCGCAAGATGGACCGTCGGGTTAGTGTGGCCTCTACAGTACAACTTGTGGGGAAAAGCGAGCGAAGCTGGATGGTTTTCAGTCCATCTACATTCCAACCCTCACCTATGGTCCTGAACTTTGGGTGGTGACTGAAAGAATGAGATCGCAGATACAAGCGGCTAAAATGAGCTCTCTCTGCCAGGTGGCTGGGCTCAGTCTTACGCCCAAACCCCACCGTCCACGGCGCGGTGCATGAGTGTCGTGTCATCGCAAGTAATACGCAGACATTCTAGTCAATGTATTAAACCCCACCGGCTCCGCCGTGGTCCGTGTCCCAGAAGCGTCTCTACGCCCGACTACGCATCACGCGTCTGTTCTATTTTTGACGCTTGACTGCAGACGGGCCCGGTGGGGTTTCGGTGTTAGAGATAGGTTAAGGAGTAGAGCCGCTGCTCCTTTGCATCGTAAGGAGCCAGCTGAGATGGTTACGAGCTCTTATGGTGATTGAAATGTTGTGTAGCCAGCCTCAAGAGGGGTTTCGGTTTTCGTCACTCCCAACAACTGACCAATGATGAAGAGAGCAGCTGACATTTAATTCGATCAAACAGTGGCCTGACTCAAAAATTTTCCCTTTTCTCATTCTTTTGTATTGAGCTCTGGAGATGTGAAGAGTGAAGAAATGTTTAAACATAGCAGAGAGAGATGGTTTAAAGCTCTAGGAAAATCTAACAACTCGATTTAAAAAAACAAAACAAAACATTTTTTATGAGATGTCCAATGATAGCACTGTGATGACTATGACGATAATACATTCAGTATGTGTGGGCTGCAAACACTAACCACTAACTTCAGTTCCTGCTGTGACAGGAACTTTAATCATTCATTTCCGAGCACAAAGTAAGAAACTGTGAAAGCAAATGAGTTTCTTCCTTCATGATGCCTGCCGAGCTCCATATCTTTTGTATTAAGTGATGATAAATGGGGGCTGAACAGAAGATGAACCCCCCTCGGAGTCCGTCTGTAACGGCAGCACGCGTCTTGGTTTACTTTTAGAAACGCAGTGGTGAGATGTCTTCAACTTTAATGGTCATTTAACATAAACGCTGCAGTGTTCGAGACGTCTTACAAAACAACGTCAGCTACCACAGCAGACGTCTGTACATGATACATTTATGTCCCTGTTCCTGAACTTAACTTCACTTTCTAACACTGACACTGACTTTTGTGTAGTATAATGTCTTCTTAGCTGAAAGGAAACTGTGTGTGATCTGGTGATTTGACTTCTCCCACTGTGCCAAAACCACAGCACCATCTCTTGGACCAAGCAGCCATACATCAGCCTTTGTGGTGGATGTGGACTCTCCAACTCTTGTAGTACAACATGCACCAAAGAAACTTGTCTACAAAGTTACATCAAACAAACCAGCAGAGTCAAAGTGAGAGGACATAAGCTGTTCCATAAAGAATATTTTTCAGCAGTGTCATGGTTGTTATTTTGTTTTCCTGAATATCACACCCTTTGGCCAGTAAACAGGAGTTTCTCCTTTTTTGCTTCATGTTGTAAATTCAACATCTGTTGGCCTTTGGCCCATGAAAACTTATGGAGATGTTACCTCGGGCTGTGGGAACTTGTAACCGGCTATTTTCTGTTTTTTTTTTTCACTATTTTCTGACATATTTTAAGACGTAGATAAGCATATCAAACTTCACCTTACATTATAATCTCATAGCTCTGACTAGTTGATAGCTGGTTTCCAATGGGTTCATCAGAGCTTATTTATTGAAATCAGCCACCAGTTCAAAGGAGGGTCAAAGTTAATGAAAGCAGTTACAGTACAGTTACAAAGTAGTAAAGTACTGTAACAGGCCACAAAACCAAAATACTGAGCTGAAAGATGCTAAAGTGCCTAAAACTAAGGAGCACTAACCTGACTGATCTCAGATGGTTGTGTCTAACAAACCATTTAAGAAGCCATTGTTACTTAGATGTACTTAGACGATGTCTGTCACCATCTTTCATGGCTGAACGTCAACCAATCAGATTAACAGAACATAGTAGTCATCAAACTCCTACCAAAGTGAGTCTTCTTTAGCAGCTGCCACTGTTGTTTCTGAACAAACGGTCACTTTTCACACACATTTAGCATTAAACTACACCCAGGGATCATGCTATAAGTGCCAGTAGCCCACATAGGATACCGGTTGATCCAAATGACAATTGTTTGGACACAACCATTATTCTTTGAAGCCTGGCAAGATGCATTCTCAGGTGATTGTGATATCATGATCTTCCCAGTCAAGCTGCCTGGGAAGAGTAGTACTGCAGAGTGACATAATAATTCTCTCCTGAGGGATTCTCAAAACTGAGCGGGTGTCAGCACAATTTATTTTCTCTCTGCGAGTATTAGGGGAAAAGATTGATATCATGTGACTGTGGAGCAAATATGAAGCTACAGCCGGCAGTCTGTTAGCTTAGCACACAGACTGAAAGCAGAAAATAGCTGACCTGGTCCAGTCCGAAAGGAACAAAACCCATATACTACCACCTCTAAACCTGTACAATAACTGAAGTGTAAAAATGACAGTCCACCTTTTTACAATGGGTTTCTTAAGAAGATCTGGGGGAATATGAGCCACACCACCTCCCTCAATAAAACTGGTGCACAGTTAATTATGATTTAGTTAGCTGTGAAATGCTACCATTTTAAAGATTTGGTTATGAATTTTACAGAAGGTTTCAGAATCCCAAATATAATATTTTATTGAGCACAAACTAAAAGAAAACCACCAAATCTGAATCTAATATTACGTTGAGATTCAATTCCCGTATGAGTTACTGAATCACTCTAAACTCTTAATTTCCACAAAAACAGCAGAGAATCCTGCAGCATTGCAGGGATTCTTCTATGAGTTTCTGTTGCCTTCCTGGGTTTAATATTGTGAGCTGATGCACTGTTTCTATTATCACTGTCATAGCATGATGTATGACCAATCAGCACGCTGCTGTCTGAGGTGCAAGTAGATGTAGCATGCCTCGACTGGAATTGTTTCAACTCAGGATGAAGTTAATTTCCCCTTAAATACCTTCAGAGTTAAGCAAACAAGGTAATCGGCATCACTGTCACGCTCATATTTTTGGAATTGTGGATTCCAATGCTTCATTTGAGTCTTGGCATGTCTACACTGATATATATGTACAAACCCGCGACACTGCTTTGCCATGTCGGAGCTGGATTGAGATGCCTTCAGTCATTTTTTATTATCTACATATTGCTCTGAAACTAGTTACCACGGCACGCTTAATTTCATGGAAAACCCCCAGAATTCATCTTATACAGTGTGTAGATGTAAACAACACATGGCTGTGCAATCTGTGTTGCTTAATACATATAAACACTGTTGTCTACAGCAGAGGTTTCTCCACGAGGGGGTAACAAGATCATTTCCACGGATCACCAGATGGTTGGGGAGAATGAAAAAAAAAATAACACTGTGGCAGTTAGTGTGGCGTTAGAGACAAGAAGCAGATGTCAGAGATGTGACATTGACTAAGGGGAACAAGAACTCAAAAACACTATATACACACATGTTTAATGACAACCTGATTATTAATGAGTTACATCTCTAAAAGGTTGAGAACCAGTGGTCTATGGCAAACGATAACATTATCTGGCACGTGCCCTTGTATCTCTTCAGAAATATGTTTAGGCCTCACTTTATGTCAGAAGAAGTTTGTTTACAGGAATTCAGCTTAATGGAAAGACCCAACTGTAACCTGGTTACTTGAGTTCATCACAGTGTTGAGAGAGTGCTTGGCTGAAAAGAGTACCCAGAATGGATAACACACTTCTGAAGAGTTCATGTTGTCCTGCTATCGAAAAAGAAGGTTCCCCTTCCTCAACTAGACCTCAACACACTGTAATCACAGAAAGATATATTTACAGTGCACCACTGCAAACTGAACCCCATTAAAACCACGGTTCACTCGGTGGGCAATGACAAGTACACAACACAAAAACATGGCCTAATCTAGCCATCCAACAATCATGCAAATATATACATCTTATAAAACACTGTACTTACAGACAACACTGCTACAAGTGACCCAAAAAGAAGATGCATGTTTTCCAACATGTGTTCTTTGAGTGCAAGGACAAACAAAATGGCATCCTAGCAGGTTCAAAGGGCAAGCAATGAGGCTCGTATCATGCAAAAACATAACAGACACCATCTAGTGGCTGCACAGTGTTCTGTTCTGTAAAATCCTGTCACTGTCAAAATCACTGAATTGGATCTGAAATCATCATTGTGTTAGATTTTTTTTAGTTATACAACTGACTTTATACTGTATTTTAAGGGGAAACCATTACATAATGCAAACACATGTAAGAAATACATTAAATTAACCTGAGTAAAGGAAGTATTGCACCATTTAAAAACTGCTGTCTTCAGAGGTACGCAAAGCAATTATAGTGACATCACCTCATGCTTGCCTCGATAAAAGCTGTAGAAGAAAAAACAAACTGTCATTTCAGACCATCAGCTTTGTTCAATTACCACTGATCACACAACTCAAGGAGGCTTTGGCAGCACAGCACAGCCATTAGTGCTGCTGCCGGTTCTGCCAGAATAATTTGGGGTTTCACTCGTCTTTGTCGAGCCCTCGTCTGTTCCCAGTCCAGCTTTAGTTGAAACAAGCCCGGCATCTAAATGAAAGATGGACTCTGTCAGCCAGGGACTCCAGGCTCATTAAAACACATCATTTTCATAGATAACGCTTCATAACCTATGTGTCTGCAAACACAAGAAAACAGAAAGGCTTTAGCTGAGCACATAATGAAGTTACGAGTACAAGGGCATATTATGAATCATTTATCTCAAATGAACTGAGCCGTTTTAACAGATTAATTTGTGCTGTGACGAGCGGCGCTTTGAATTTTATTGAAGAGATACAGTAACTCATCACTGACCTGTTATTGTCTGAGGATGTGTGCTTTGTTTTACAATGACGTTAAAAAGACGACACAGTAATCTCAGAATAGAATAGAAATAGCAGCACGCAGAAATTGTCTGTCACCAGCACAAGCAGCTCATGGCGATGGCCATTTATATACGTTCTGTTTACATTGTTTACGGCAGTGTTGGAGGACTTTATTGATGCAATAAATCACTTGTCTGTCAGTTGCTTTATTAGATAATTAGCTTTTTATTGGGTATTAATTCTCTATAGGGCCAGTAACAGTGTGCGGTCGAACACTGCCTTTACTTGTGTGTGTATGTGTGTGTGTTTCTTTACCAGTGTCTATAATGGACAATACAATCCAACAGACTCAACGGTATGAAAACAGAGTGGAGGATGAAGCCTCCGTCTCTTTTGCTGTTATCCTCTTGATACATATTTTTATTTATTCAATAAAAGGTTAATTGGGATGGGACTTGGGTGTTTAATGGGTGGGCATGGAAAGGTTTTTAGTTCCCTAAGCATACATTAAAGGACGTGTGTCGACAGGCATTGTGTACATGAATTATCACTTAATGTATAATCATTTATGTTATATTAGAAGCAAAACAAATGGAGCTGACTTGAAGTCAGCCTAATTTTTCAGCTGGTGTTTGTTTTACAGCAGGGGTTGACAATTAGGTCGAACCAAGGACTAGTTTTTACATTTTTTCAACATTGCTCAGCATGGGGCCAGCTAGTTCAAGTTTGTGTATTGGAATTATAAGTTAAGCATCTGTTTCTCTAAGAAAATAAAATTCAAAACAAAAATATTTTTTATGAGAATTTATAAGAATAAGAGACTCAGCATCACAGAGAATCTCCAGACAGCTTTTATTTTATGCATTGGCATGCATGAATGACTATATGGATGCATACATAACACTAAAAACAACTGTAAAAACCATTAAGACCAATAAACACGATATGGCCGGTAAAACCAGTAAAACTGGAATGGTGTTCTTTGCTCCATATAATCCTTATGGCGGTCTGAATTGATAAACCGGTGCTGACAGGTGTTTGAATGAACATACATGATGAGAATGGTAAAAGACCATTAATTCTAATAGTGTGTTCACAGAGAGAGCAAAGACATTTTTTTTAAGAAAGGAAAAATGTTCAACTTTCCATGGATCATGGAGTTTTGAGAAGACCAGACGGCGTGGAGGGACAGCATCTGAAGAAGAGAAGCTGAGCTTCTGGAGGGATGAATACCCACAATCATGCCAGATTCTGCAATTTACCAAGACATGAGACGTCCCTGTGGAGTAGAAGACGTGAATGTTTTGCTCTTGCTCTAACATATTTATATTGATTTATCAATCATTGCTGACCTACAGCTGGAGCTCATTGTAGTCGACTTGTGAACTCACCACGTTGTAAACTGAGTCGTGGCTGCTCTGCGGTGTTGATTTAAATCTAGTTGTTTATCCAGGAATACAAAGATACAATTTATATACTGAACTGTTTTTTTGCACCTGTCAACAGTGACAGCATGACGAGAACACACCAACTGGAGGACGAATGCTTTGGAATCCATCCCACAACCATTCCTTACACAAGATACTGACATGATTGGAGCTTGGAAAAGAAATAAATAAATCACTGACTTTTTAAAGTTACTCTGAGAAAACTTAGTTATTAAAAAAAGAAAGATCAAATTAAAGTCCTGCGCACCTGCCGGAGGGAGCAAAACTATGAACCCCGTCCATGAACAGCGTCCAATCCACCACTTCAGCTGAGGCTACTGAGCCTCAACGCAACTGTGCAGGCATTGATTTGGCTGAAGGATATAAATATTTTCATTTGATAGATTCTCCTGCTGTCTAGTTCTTCTGTTTCTCTTTGTCTTGTCTTAAATTTTGTGATTTACTCCTCTGTTTCTGTCTGTCTTCATGTCTCCGTGTAATGCCGTGGCAACTGCAGACTTTAATTTAAGAACGCTTGTGAACAAGAGCCAATAACCTAAAGTAACCTACAAACACTCACTAAATTTCAGATATGGATATAGCTTTTACAGCTGCACCTACACACACACACACAAAAGAATGCAAACACACTCGCTTACGCAATTTACCGCTCAGCAAGTCACTGTGCCGGCGTTTAATGGTGTGCAATTATTGGCTGTGGGCATTGGGAGAAGCGGTAAATTGTCTTAAATTGTGTGTGAGTACATGAGTGTGTGGTTGTGTGTGTATGTGTATGCGTGTAAACATGATGACAAGTAGAGCTTGAGTCTGGAAAAAACACCAGGAACAAGGTCAGACATGGTGCATGTTTGTCGATATCTACCCACACAGAATGCAATATACAGTTGAAAGTATGAATTTAGTATTTGAACACAGTTTTCACTCTTTCCATTGGCTGTATGATTAGATTTAAAATGGATGTTACTATGAGTGTATGAACTGAAGAAAAAAAATATGTGTTTGAATGAATGAACTAATTGAAATTACTTCCTAACGTGTCCTACATAAGAGTCATTTTATGTTATATTGTTTGCTTGCTTCCATCCTGGTGCTCAGTTCCTGCAGGAATCTCTGCTTTGGTACAGTTTCGTACAGCTAATACTTTGTTCTCTGACTTGAGCCTTAGTGATGTTTTATGGAGCTATCGATGTTACCTGGGGGTGAATCAGTGCCAAGCTCAAAAAATAGACATCAGTATGGGCTCAAAGCGACTTTTTCCCATAAGCCGATAAAACAGCAGCTGTACAATGGTGGATACATTTTTGGAGCCTCACGAAATGATTTGTTTGATTTTATGGTTCCATTTGGTTCAATAGCATTTGAAACTTGATTTGTGATTAAATAATTTATCCCCATTCAAGTTAGCGGAGGGCTAAATTAGGAATTAGTGGCTTGTCTCTAATGTGCTTCCTCTACAGCCCCCACAATGCAGCAACATATGTTGGAGATCTGGATAATTTTAGATCTGGAATTTAGATTATTTTCATCTTCATGTGCCCCTGATCATGATGCTTTTTTACTAACTGCTTATCTGAACCAGGGTCACAGGGATCTGGAGCTGATCCCTGAGTGGTAGCCAATCTTGAGCCCTGGTCACCAGTTCATCACAACCACTCACATTCACACCTAAAGAGTCACCAGTTCGCCTGCATGTCTTTGGACTGTGGAAGGAAGCTGGAGAACCCAAACAGACGCAAGGAGAGCATGCAGACCGGGGCTACTTGAACCAGAACCTTCTTGGTGCAATGCACCACTGTGCCGCCCGTAACAACACTCCAACAACAACAAATTAAAGCGATAAAGTATCACTCAGACAAAGGTACTTTTTTTTTTACAGTTGCAGTTGGTCAAGGTGGACCTAACTCAACTTTAGATGACAAAAAAGGACAGCGAAGAGAAACATGATGAAATGTTGTTGTAAATAGTTTTGTGACTTCTTGAATATTCTTTGAAGGCTGTTGGAAACTGTCCGATTTGAATGCTGCTTTTTGTCACTTCTTATCTTATCCACTTTAGTTAATCTTAAATAAGCCTAGTATAAATTTAGCTTCTTTAGTTTCAGGGTACGGGGACATTGAACAGAGCCATCGTTTCTCCTGTTCTTTTACTACAATCACTTAAATGAAGCAAAAAAGAAGAACGGCAACTGAAGCCGAAACAAGAGAAAGACAAAGTGAAAGAGTGTGAGATCTGATGGCAGCCAGAACTAAATAAGAACATGAGATAGATAATTGTATATAAAGCAGACAGATGGCACAGTGAAACAGCTTTTGCTTTCCTTTACATTCTGACCTTGAAGGATGTGTTTATGTCTGACAGCGTGAGTGTGTAGAGAGAGATAGTGTGTGTTCAAGGCAGATTGAAATGGAACACTGCATCTCACTCTCCTCTGCTTTATTGGGTGAAATTGGTTTGTATTATGAAAGATGATGGCTTTTCTCATGACGCACAGAAACCCACAGACATGTACGTGTAAAGAAGCAGATAGGAGTGCATAGATGTCACGATGGACTAGATAAGCACAGACATCCAGAAAACCTGCAGACACAGTTTAAGGACTTCACGTTGCAGTCATTTGTAACAGACCTTTAATTCACTGATTAAATTAAAGAGTGATATGAAATTATCTTTCAAGATGTCACAAACAACACAATCAGCACTAGCTGCTTGGCAACTGTTAGACTTTTGCAAAGGCTAACAGTTTTCATTACTTCCAGCCTGGACTAAGATCTTTAAAAAAGTCAACATTTACTTTTGGTTTCATATAAGACAAGCAACAGCAATGCACCCACCACCCACACCCACCATATGTGGACTGTATAACTTCGTAATACTATTTCTGGTGGGTATGTCCATAAAGAACACTTAAGGCTGGAGCCCTGGACATCAATAATGCAGCAGTATTCTGACCTTTTTTTTTTCCTTTCTATATTTTTGACATCAAACAGTCAATGCAACCTGCCTCACTCTGACTGGTAATCGTTTGCGGTAATTGTAATCACTGGACCAAAAATCATTTGTATGTTCTTTGAAAAGCACTTTGATCAGAATACATTTGTCAATACATTCTCAGATATTTGAGATCTTTTCGTAAAACCCGATATTTTCTTTTGATGACCTTTTTGTCTCTGCCTATATTCGCTGCTTATTGCAGTTAATTTTATTTCCAGAGACCACCTTTAACATACTGTCACATTTCTTCAATTTTTAATTTGGCAACATCTACATTTAAATTTTAGATTAGATATTATTAATTTTATCACATGAGACACGATCAGTAAAGGCATTGGAAAAAAAGGACAGGTATATTATTGATTAGGGTAGATCGAATGAGTTTTCTGATGTAAAATAAACACCTCCTGATGTTCTTACCTCTGGCGATATGCAGTCTTGTTTTTGGGTTACTGCATAACAAAAAGTACAGCTTGAATATGGAGGTGAGGCAGCCCTGAACTACTGTTCAAATATTACATAACTTACATTTAGAACATTTTGTAACAAGCAAAAAGGACCAACTTCAGTGTGTTTAGTGAAGTCTTTCTATTGGGTCAATGTTTTCCTTAAGAACGGCACATTTGCACGTTCATCTGGACTGATCTAGGTGCCCTTGCTAAACAAAGTTTACATTCAGTGTTACTCACCATGTCACTGCCACCTCTTGACCAGTGAAATTGTGTGAAACCATTGGCACTTGGACTTTTGCCTACATGTGCACCCTTGTGCAAGAGACAAACAACTCATCCCACAGCTCTGTAGCACGGGTGGCAGTAGCTCAGTCTGTTGGGACCTGGCTGGGAACCAGTGGGTAGCTGGTTCAAGTCAAGCATGGACCACAGTACCAAGTGTGGACTGGTAGCCATACAGGTGCTAGTGAAAAAACAAATATGGACAGAAACATAACAACAAATGATAATTACTGCAAGAGTTTCATTGTTTGGGTTCCAGAGATGTAGTAGAAAACATCATATCATCAACTTCCTCGATGGTCAGGGCCAACAAAGACCAAAAGTTGGCACACATCATCACTGGATTCATGCCAGACCTACAAGAATCGATTTTATTGGCTGACACTCGCCCAAAGATGACCCAAGTGTTCCTACCTGGAGCTGATTCTCTGCCCAAAGTGACACCTCGCAAACAAATCTGGCAGCCAAGTAGGGACCAGAGAAGGTTCAATCGAACACAAGCAAGTGTGCGGACACTCAGCCGCAACCTGCCTGGCAACCTGGGTCCCTACAAATCAACACTCCTAGAACTGTTTGGACTTTTAATGCATAGTTAATGGTATTGCAGCAAAACCTGAAAACTCACAATGTATGACAATATAGAATATACAATAATGATGGTATTGGATCATCAGGATCAGGGCAGGATCTGGCTCAGTCTACAGGAGTAATTTTGAGGAGCCGGGGATTGAACTGCTGATTTTCTGGATGCCCTCCTGAGCCATAGCCACATGTGACCAAAGCTTTGACTGAAACGACATTTGTGGCAGACAGAAGCATCAGATATTTGTAGAGCGCTGAGGATACCTTCCTCAAATTAGTACGTGAAATCATCGTGAATGTCATATTTCCCTACATTGTTTTTAATGTTAACTATCTTGTTGCAACCCCTTATTTTCTGAAATGATTTAATGGAAACTGGCTAGACTAGAGAATTATCTCAGCTTCTAACACTGAAGTGGATGGAAACTCACTTGAAAAGGAGTCAGAGATGTAAGAAAACTGTTTTTCTAAGAGCATTTGGTCATTGTGGGCAAAGATAATTCGTTTTTGCAGACAGAAGGTGTTGTAATCATGTAGGATATTTAGCATAACAGGGACTCTGTAGTACGTTTGCACTCAGTGCTCGATGTTGTTTTGGTCACTTAGTAAAAAAACTGCAGGTGTTGGATGATAAAATGCAACCCTGCAGTGGGGATTTTAAGACAGGACGTACAGTACCTCTGCGACAGACCTGAATCTAATTCAAAAATAGCACACAGCGTTTGAGTGAAAAGCCAGAATAAGAACATATAAACTATGCAATGCTAGAATATGCTTTCCAAGCACTGCTGGGGTCCTCTCCTCATTTAATGCATTCACACATTAAAATTGTAACAGTGGGGAATCTAATGTAGCTGCCATTTATATTTTATTACATTGAATACATTTGTTTATCATATTTCTCCATATTTATAAGGTTTCTGTTTAAGTCCCAAGCTGCAAACAGAAGGGAGACAGTTCCATCCTTCAGTAGCTTTATGTTTTTTTATGCTTGTGTTTAACTTAATAGCAAAGAAGACTTTTCTGTGCCTTTTCTGCAAACAGCAGTGTTTTTTTGGTTGTTTTTTTGGGGGGTGTTAGGAGCTTTAAAGGAGTATAAAGACTTCTGAAGCAGCAATAAGATTGTGCGAGGCAGTCCTTCCTTCCTTTAGACAGCTTTTCAGTAAGATAAGTGTATAAAACTGCACACACTAAATCAAGAACAAATTTAATTTGTATACAGAACACTGAATTTGTATGCTTGAAATTGGTACTTCAGATTCTGTAGTGCATTTTTAAATACAGGGAAATTCTTCAATGCGTGCTCAGTATTGTTAAACTCAACTGATGAGCTCTGTCTTCATATAAAAAAAGAAGGACTTTGATTTCATGTATTTGTGGGACAACACATGAATCAACATTTCTGGAAGTGTTAGCCAGCTGGCTCTTTTTCAGCTGCAGTCCTTTGGCAGGATGAATATGTACCAATGAAAATACAGCTGTTGGGTCGGGTTCAGGTCTTTCATACGCAGGACGAATCAAGTACGGCAAGTACAGGAGTACCCTGAGCGTACAGTGCTCCAAGTCTGTGTGTGGACCCTTGATGAATCTTATTCCCCATCTCTCTCTCTCTCCTCTTGTTTTCTGTCATTCCTCTAGAATCTACCAATCAAATGAAAACATGTCTGTAGTGGGTTTGAGGCCTGTGCAGAACTTCAACTTTTCTTATCGCACTGTACTTCATAATGTCTGGGAATGAATAATGTCTCGAACCTGGAAATATTCCAGCCCATTCTCATACACTGGGTGTCAAAATCAGACACGTCTTGTCCCTTGATGTCTCATACAAATGTGCAAGGTAACCTCGTATCGTTTTGAGATGCACCAGGCTTACGGTACATTCACTCCATGGCAACACATCCGCGCCAGGTGACGTATTGTAAAGAATGAAATCGATGCTTAAGGAACTTTCGATGGTTATATGAAACAAATGTCCTCCGTGTGAAACCAAAAATCAATGTTTATTCATAGAAGCATTATTGAAATACTTTTTGCTTTCTGGTTTTAATAGTGAAGATTGTATATGACATGTATGATGTACAGTGCAAGTGTATACGCATGGATAGGTATAAAAAACTAGCTGTGAAGTTGTGATGTTTTAAAAAGCTTAAGATTTTAATGCAGGGGTCTGTTTAGGCTTTTTGTGGAGAAATTAGATTTGTTGAGTGGGTGTGTTGTTGCACAAAT